>NC_140288.1:8328423-8425923 GCF_964030765.1 Micromesistius poutassou
CACACACACACACACACACACACACACACCAGTGTAGGGTGTGTGTAGGGAAATAAACACGCATATGAAATAGCAGGCAGAAAGAAAGCATAGTAAAAATGAACACACACACACACACACACACACACGCACAAAAAAATGAAGAAAATACAGATACAAACAGAAAGTACAAGTTGCGATATATCAAATATATCGTTCCGATACCGGTCACATAAACAGAAGGAACCACATAGACATGCATAATAGAAATACATACAAACCCATCCATACATTCATAAGACACAACATAGAGAAAGTGAAGAAAAAAGGCACCCACATGCACACAAGCACGCGCACACACATGCACACACGCACATACATACACACATACACACACAAACACACACACACGCACACAGTTATTAAAAGGGAAAATGCGTCCTAAAATGTCCCATCAAAACCAACTGACAAGAGAGATTTGGGAGAGAATCGGGCAAACACGCTTGTTGAATAAAATGATGTCATTGAAATTCACCTGGCAACAAACAGATTCAATTAATTAACTTTGACTTTATCTATCAACAAACATTTGTTGGTTGATTACGTATATACAATACAAATAACTCCTTATTGGAAATATATGACCTAATTAGGCATTAGGCCCTTACTGTAATATTTGGTTAATGGAAATACTTTTACACAATACTGAAAATAATATGCCTTTGAACTCCGCTTTCATTTGATATTCGGTTTAATCCCTGCTGTTTTTGAAAGTCTAGTTATTCATTTTAGGATTTTTGCTGTTTTGTATCTCAACCCTGGAGAGCCCCAGGAAATTGTAGAGACCGTAAACTAATTATACTTTATTAATCCCAGAAGGGATATTTGGAGTCACTGTTTCAACCTCCGCCTCCATTTATAAAACACCAGAGAACAGTAACCAGCGCTCCCACATTGAACCCTCTAACAGAAAGCTGTTCCAACACCACTTCATTATTAAATATCCCGGCTCCTCCAAATCCACAGGCCAAAAATGTCAACATAACATTGACTCATTTCCCAAAAGTGTTTTTATCGTTCTTGTATCGTTCTACATTTGAGCGGTAGGCTGTTACTATCACAGATGAAGCATTAGCTTTCCTTACTACTACTATGATTATTTAATACGTTACATTAGGCTAGACCTACTGAGCTAAACTGTTTTGAATCTGTTTGTTGCCCTCAGTGCTTCATAATGTATTCCTGGTGGTTCAACAACAGAAAGAGATAAAAACATGACGTCACTGTTCACACGTCTGCAGGCGTAGCCGAAGGCAACTCATGTGATGTGTTCTTTTTATTCACAAAATACTCAAGTTGTTGAATATTTTTGCATCCAAAATATGGCCCTTTGAAGCTGTTTCTATTTAGTGCACCCATTCAAAGACAAACGGGTCACAATCTTTTTATTTACATTTTTCCTAGTAAACTGTAATTTCTACTTTTTTTTATCTCAGACACGTTGTGCTAAAAAGCAACGCACCAAGCGAGTTGTTCTTGACTGCTCTGGCAGGTGTTTAAGAAAGGACACAACACTGCTCAACACGTCTGCATCTCCATGTAATACCAACAGTGGAAAACAGGGGGCGACAGAGCACCACACAGAGAAGAGATGGACAAGAGGAGAGAGCTGAACAGCAAGAGACACAGCAAGAGACACAGCGAGAGACACAGGGAGAGACATGAGAAAATATCCAAAGGACGTCTGAATTACTCAGACACAGAACAGACAGACACAGATAGATAGATAGACAAAGAAAGATAGAGAATTAGAGAGATAGATAGATAGATAGATAGATAGATAGATAGATAGATAGATAGATCGATTGATCAATAGATAGTAGATAGATAGACAGATAGAAAGATAGACCACTTGGAGGACCACACCCAGACTAAAAAAAGTGGTGGTGGTGGTGGTAGGGAGAGGGGGGGTGGGCGGGCGACTATGATGTGCTGGGGGAGGGGGTGGGGGGTCGGTGTTTGCCGTGTGCACACTGTCAACAACAATAGAGACTCACTTTTACAGATATACCTGCAGACACACATAGCCGCACGCACACACAAACACACACTCGCACACGCTCACACATTCTCACTCGCACAGACACACACACACACAAGCGCACAAAGGCACAGACTGAACTACACCTGACAACTTTAAGCATGCTGCTGCAGAACCGCAAGAGCAGAGAAACAGGAGGAGAGCAGAGAGACAGGCGGAGGAGAGGATAGGAGCAGAGAGACAGGAAAACACCAGAGGAGAGCAGAGAGACAGGAGGAGAGAGGAGAGCAGAGAGACAGGAGGAGAGAGCAGAGAGACAGGAGGAGAGAGGAGAGCAGAGAGACAGGAGGAGAGAGGAGAGCAGAGAGACAGGAGGAGAGAGCAGAGAGACAGGAGGAGAGGAGAGCAGAGAGACAGGAGGAGAGAGGAGAGCAGAGAGACAGGAGGAGAGAGGAGAGCAGAGAGACAGGAGGAGAGCAGAGAGACAGGAGGAGAGAGCAGAGAGACAGGAGGAGAGGAGAGCAGAGAGACAGGAGGAGAGAAGAGAGCAGAGAGACAGGAGGAGAGCAGAGAGACAGGAGCAGAGAGGAGAAGCTTTAGCGCGACGGCAAAGCTGCAGAGATGAAGGCAGAGCTGAGAGGTTTGATCACCGTATACAACTGCTCTGGCAGCAGAGCGCGAGGAGATGGAGGGCGGGGGGGGGGGGGGGAGGAGGATGGGGGTGATGGGGGCGGGGGTGGGGTGGAGGAGGGGAGGCGGACGGGGTTACCGTTGGAGCGTACCATTGGCCTTACCACGGGGGGATGAGAGGAGGAAGAGGAGGGCGAGGAGGACGAGGAGGAGTCAGCTGGCTTTAAGGAAAGGCAACAAAGATCAGCACCAGAGCAGCGCCTCCCCGTGCGCGCGTGCGTGTGTGTGTGTGTGTGTGTTTGTGTGCGTGCGTGCGTGCGTGTGTCTTTGTGTGTGTGTGTGTGTGTGTGTGTGTGTGTGTGTGTGTGTGTATTTGAGGCATGACATTATTGCGAGAGGGGGGACTGTGCATTTCTACATGCGTGTATGTATAGTGACAAACGGATGTGTGTGTCTGTTGTGTGCGTTTGTGTTGTCGAGGTGTTGAGGAGGAAGTGGTGTGCTGGCTGTAGCGTGGCTGTGCAGCGCTGCTGCGTGGGAGATGTGGGTGCACTTCAGAACGTAGTATTCCTGCACGGATACTGCAGTGTGCTGGGGTGAGAGGTTACTGGGACAACCAGACCCCACTTGAGATAATAACATGGAATCATCAGGAAATGTGTTTCTGTGTGTGTGTGTGTGTGTGTGTGTGTGTGTGTGTGTGTGTGTGTGTGTGTGTGTGTGTGTGTGTGTGTGTGTGTGTGCTTATGCAATGTGTGTACATCATTCATTTCAGACTTTTTACTTGTATAATGTATGATGTATGATATAGGAGTATGTATGCAAGACTTGGGTCTTTATGTGTGAGAGAGAGAGAGAGAGAGATATAGGGTGAGATAGTGAGAGAGAGAGAGAGAGAGAGAGAGAGAGAGAGAGAGAGAGAGAGGCAGAGAGATATATAGGGAGAGAGGGTGAGAGAGTGAGAGTGAGAGAGAGAGAGAGTGCGTGGTGCATGTGGTCGGGGGTAAAGTGCGTGCCCGTGGCTGTCTCTGTCTTGCTGCCAGACGAAGGGCAGAAGTGCCCCAGAAGGGGTGGCCACTGTGGGCCCTAAGAGCTCAAGAGAGCGCCTGAGGCTTTAGCCTCAAAGGCATCCGGGTGGCAGAGGACAATGGCCGCTGTCTCTGCGACGGGCAATTCCGCCACACTCTGACCTAACCGCACGCCGAGGGGCCGCCCTAAGTCCTCCTCCCGGGGATCACAACGTTACATTACATCGTCACCGTGCGCTTGGAGGTTAACCGGTCGACGGTGCACAGTGTTTGGCTGCATAGCTACTTTGGCTACTTTTTTCAGAGTAGGAGTGAATCCCGTGTTCCGACATAGACTAGAGATTATCCAGTGAGATCCTCTTAGCATCAGCATCAGAGCGGATGGCGTAAGATTGGGATCTGGGATGTGTTTGGCCACTCAAAGCCCCCTGACCGTCGTGATAAACAGGATGAAAAACAACAAAGACAATATGCAAATACTGCTGGAGGCTCCCAGGCGTGAACAAACTAATACTCGTATTCATATTCGGGTTTGGGGGAATAGTCTGCGTTTTAGCTCTGGCTTTTTTAAAATGTCAATGTTATTTTAGTATCCACACAAAAGGTGGAGCCTGACACAGAGGCCGGAGAGAGTGGATTAAGGGGCCAAACAAGGGGGTTACAATGCGGAGGAAGAGCGATCGGAAGGCGTTGTAATGGTGGAGGCTCCACCATGAGGGGAGATGCATGGAGGCAAGAGGTACGTGAGGTTAAGAGACATTGAGAAGGAGAGAGAGAGAGAGAGAGAGCAAGGGGAGTCAGGTTGAGAAGGCGAGAAGGAAAGAAGTTGGTTCTTTCTTTTTTTAAAGAAAGAGGTGGAAAGATGGATTAAATCGTCAAGTCGGGGGTGGAAATGTGTCTGTGTGTTTGTGTCATTGTGAGGACGAGTTGTTGTCAATGTGTTTTTTCGAAGCACACATCCAAACGTTCACAATATTGATGCAATACTTTCAATAAGGTGTGTGCAAATGAAGCCATCATGAATTGCAATTTGAAAAACTTAAAACTAACTACTAAATGTAGTCAACTAAATGGATCTAAATCACTCAGTGGCTTCGTGCCAAACAATAAATACAGTGAAGTGAGATGAACTGAAGCTGTTGACGCCGCCAGTATTGGAGAAGCAGCCAACAGTGAATTCAGACAAGTACTTCACGTTGCAAATGCGTCATAAACGCATATCCATATTTTGTGTCAAGCAACACCTGTGTGTTCAGTAGGCAACATAGGTCTCTTGAAGAACCCTGAGTGTTTGCACTTCGAGAGGCTGTTTAATTGATCAGCTTAATTGGGTTCAATAACCAATCGGATTGAGAGGAGGTGATCGTGTGACGCAAGAGACACATGTTGCCCAGCTCGCATTTCAGGTGAAAGAGGGAGGGGGGGGAGGGAGGGAGAGAGAGAGTAGTGGGGGAGGGAAAGAGAGCGAGAGAGGGTGATAGAGAGAGATAGAGAGAGAGAGAGGGAAAGAGTGATGCAGTCAAGACACAGATCAGTGCAAAATACTAACAAATCTGCTATAACCAGTTCTTCTTAAACCAAATCCAAAGAAGATAAAGAAATGCAAAAATAACAGATCAGGAGATTTAAGAAGCACCCGCAGGTTGCTAGGGGAAAAAATACAAAAGCAGTGATATCATCTAAATCGATAACTAGGGAGGGAATCTGGTTGGTCGACTGGGATAGAGATCATCCAATTCCATCCAATGAGCACCCTGTATCGAGGGACAAGGTGGGTGTGATATAGTTTCGCTGATCAATTTGGGCTGTTCAATTTGAGCAAAAAGTAGCTCAGGACTGGTGCTATGTTGTTTATCGTTACATTTTTGCTTGAAAAACCTTTGGCCGCAGTTGTGCCTCATAAAAGTGCAAGAGGGTTTCTTATAAGGTGAAGAAGAAGAAAAAAAAGAGGAGAAAAAACATCCGTTCAAAAACATTGCCACATTAACGCTAGCTCGGGCTTCTCTCAAACCCAAATAATAATAAATACAATTCAAAAGGCCGGAGAGAGAGTGGAACGGAAAGACTGAGTGCATGCCTTTCGGTTAAAAGTTAGAAGTGAAAATAACTGGTTAAAAACCGCAAACCAACCAACCAAACCAATCAAACCAAAACCATAATCCAAACCGACAAACAGGGTGCTGAATTGGTGAACTGAACAAATGACTAAAGGTGTGTGTATTCGCCGGCCAACGCCCTCATTCAAGACCCACACGTTCATTGTGAGTCTTGAGTCATTTATATCCAAATAGTCTTTATACATTTGTATAAACACGCAGATGACAGAGGCTTTATTAAACATTGTCAAAACACTGATTATGTCCTCACACACTAACGAGCGGAGTTATTTAAATGACATTTGAGGTAACTTTCGACATTAGCAGAACACAAAACAGGGATAGCTGGGGTCTTTCTTTACTTCAGTTCACTAGAGTGGGATGTGTACTGGAGATGGAATAACAGTGTTATAGAGTGTTCCACAGGAGGGTTCTCTGTACCATCTCCATGAAGTCCTTGAGGAACACTTCTAAGACCTGTACCTGCCTGTTCGCTAGTTCTCACAAGTTAACAAGTGTGGCTTTAACAGTGCACTTCCACAGCACCGGTTAGTCCATTTATGGAACCACCTGTTACCCAAAGAAAGCCAAACTTGCTAATAACATGCTAATAATCTAAACCTAAATAGCTGCATGTGGTCCTCTATGTCTTTGACATCTTGTGAATATGGAACTGTTTAAACAGTTTAAAAGCTAACTTAAGTTTTAATTATAAATGTAGTGACATACATGTATTTTGTAACACAAAACTTACAAACTTTATATCTTTCTTATGATACTCAATTTCTTCTGTGACAATTTATTAAATAATGTTTCCTATAGGAGGAGGATGATGATCACAGGCAGATGTTTAATAAAACGCCAACATCAAGGCAGGACATTGGATTCCCAATACATGGGTCTCACTCTACATTGCAGGATGCAATGTATTTGGTATAAACTCTGTGATTCTATCGTTGGCCCTGGATACACCACCTTTCCAGAAGTCATTTAATGCAGCATCAATCATGCCAGGGGAATGGACAACATCCCCGGTCGCAGTGATTAAAAGGGTTAATAAAACACAACACCACATCAACACAACCACCACACATGTGTTGAGGAAAATGCGATAGTTTGGGGGGCTGTATTGATGCTCGAGCAAACAGAAGCTGGAATACCCGTCTCACAGGGCTGGATTCAAGGGAATGCATCACAGGTTGTATTTATCGACTATAGGCTTTTCACTGTCTGTAGAAAGTTTTATGTTCATTATTATTTATTTATTTTTAAGAAGAAAGATGGCGAAAAACAGAAAAGGACTGATGGAGAGAAACCAATCCATAACAACTTGTTTATCAACTTGGATATTATTGTCCTTTTTATGAATTACGTATTGCATATATTTTTTAATACGATCACTCAAAGAGAGAGGGGCCGACGGGGAGACAGACTGAGTGGATCTGTGAGGGGTTCCACGGGAACAGCCTGAGACGGGTACAGCACAGCCCTGTTTGCGCTGCGCTCGTGTGGACGGGAGGGGGGTGCAGGCAGGCAGGCGGGGCGGGAGAGAGTGTGGCACTACTTACGTTCACCTCTGTGATGGCTATGTCAACAATGCTACCCACAACTATCAATGCATCAAATGTGTTCCATGCGTCAACAAAATAATGCTGCAGTTGGGAGTGGACAGGACAGCACAGAGACACAGAGACAGAAAAACACGAAAAGAAGAAGAGGAAACACAAGACAAGAAAGGGACAAAACAAAAGAACATTTAAAAGAAGAAAAGAATAAACGCAACATGTAAAAGGAAATCAAAGGAGAGAGGAGGAAGAAAATAAGATAAAACAGTTATAAATATATATATGAGCGCTTGTTTTTTTTTTTTGGTTTGGAGCAGCGAGGGGAGGAAGAATCGATAAAGAAACCAACGGAACAGAAAGAGAACGAAAAGAGGAGGAGGAGGAGTCTGGAAGAGATGTGCAGCAGGAGGAGGAGCTGAGGCGACTGGTCATGCTTGTCCATGAGAGGAGAATATCAACAACAACTAGAACAACAAATACAATGACAACAACAGTAAACAACAGATTCGCAAATCAAATGTCAACGGAAAAACCCCCACTGTTGCTGGAGTTGGAAATGAAAAGGGTTTCAAAATAAGGTGGGCTGTGGCGATTGGTTAGTCTGTTAGATTTGTTAGTTAGGGAACCCAAACCCGAGGACATGTCACAGTCACAAAAAACAAAAAAAACAAAAAAACGCAATTCTCTCCGGGCAGGAAAAACGAAGGGAAAGCGGTCGACTCAGGGAGGACCAATGAGAGGACAGACCCTGGCTGGCGGGCCTAACCCTTTGTTCCTGCATGGCTTCCTCTGCCTGAACGCCACCGCTCAGCAAGAAGCCGGCTGCTCTGTGCGGTGGCCCTCGTGGATTTGGGGAATGGGCAGAGAGGAGGAGGTGGAGAGGGTGGAGAGGGACGGAGGAGGAGGAGGAGGAGGAGGAAGAGGAAGAGGGAGGACTGAGCAGAGGAAGAGAGGTGGAAAGGGAGGAGGGGAAAAGCCCAGATTGCGCAGTGTCTGAGCTGAAGTGCTGACTTCAGGAGAGAGCGAGAGAGAGAGAGAGAGAGAGAGAGAGAGAGAAAAGGAGAGGGATACAGAGAGCAAGACAACGAGAGAGAGAGAGAGAGAGAGAGAGGACAAAGAGAGAAGGAGAGGACAAGAGGCCAGCGGCAGATGGACAGTGTGAGCGGGGGCGTCTTACTTACGTTGATCTCACTGAGAATGACGTCTATTATGCTGCCAATTACGATGAGGAAATCAAACACATTCCAGGGGTCACTAAAGTAACCCTAGGGAGGATAAGGTGAGTGGGGGAGGAGGAGGAGGAGGAGGAGGAGGAGGAGGGGTACAAAAGGAATGTTAGAAGGAACACAGCAGCAGTCGCCACCCCACAGCCTCGTAACAGGGTGCCGGGGGAGAACTGTGAAGGAAACAAGTGGGCGCGTGGATATGTTTCCACGCTATCTTTCAATAACGTATGTTAATCATGATTTCCCTCGTAAGAGACCCGTTCACAAAGCAAGGCAGACTTTGCAGAATCAGGGGTGAAGTATCGTTGTGTGATACAGCCGCCGGGGGTAGACCTGAGCGGAGGGATACCACACGGATTCAGCCGGATCTACTTTGATATTCAGGCAAGCTGGTTGCACAGCATGTAATATATATGACCTATCTGCTCAGAGCTCAGGCATATCTTTTAATACGATACGCATAAATACAAAGATTTAGTTTTAGATTGATTAAAATCACATCTAAAATGTATATGATGATATCGACCGGGGGGGGGGGGGGGGGGGGGGTCTGTGTTTAAACTAACAGGGGAATCCTGAGGGGAAGTTCAATTAATACATGACTGTAATATTAACACAAAAATAACTCATCAACAGCACCAGCAATTCTATCCACACAACTTATATTTCATGGTGAAGTTAAACGACAGGGACAGAACCATAGCCAATGGTTTTGTTGGCTATCAACCCTGTCCACATCACGAGGCTGGTTCAGACCAGAGAGACGAGGCAATGTCACGTCCGGTGCTGATTGACAGCTGTCAAACGAGGCGAACGCGAGTATTACAAGTTACTATAGAAACGGTACTGTACTTCTGTGTGAACAGTCTAGCTCTAATCTTATATCGCACGTCTTGCTTCGTGTGTCTGGTCTGAACGGGCCTCTACACTCACATCGCCATACTGCTCAATCCGACCTGCCAAGGAAAGCATTAGCACAACCCCATCCTTTATGAGAACACACAACAACAACACAACGCAGCAATCTGCCTCCGCTGGGACTGCCCAAGCTGTCCCACCCTGACAGAGTACAGGTGTGTGAGCGGGCTGCTGCTGCCCTGATGCCGGCGGCAGCCAGACAGGAGCCAGCTGTTCTGAAGGCAAGGGTTTATGACATCTCATCCATCACCAGGTAAATAAATGAATAAACGCGCGCAGCAGCGCTGGATCCCCCACGCCGCAGACTACTCTGGTCTCCACAGCTCAAATGTCAGAGCAAATGTTAGCCCCAGATAGGGACGGACGCGTGTGACTGAGCCGTTCACCTGGAGTGTGCGTCGCCCATATCGTTATCGATGCACGAGGTTCTCCTCCTCAGTGAATAATGTGTTGGCACGGAGCCCAATATGTGGTTGAAGACCCCCGTTCTGTGAATTATTAGGAGGTGATGTTGTTATCAGCTGCTCTGATGAGAAGTATAAACCAGAGTGATCTGAGCGCAGTAGAGATTCATCACACACCGCATTTAAAGGTCTACAGAAACGGTAGATTAGGCCTCGGATGTGGTGTCATTTGTAAGTATATGCCTGGTCATAACTTTGAATTGGTATTTATAGGTTTATACGACTACGAACGATAGCAGGGGCAGATCCAGATTGGGTAAGGAAATATTCCTGGTGAGGTGGTGCAGGCAGAACAAATTTGAAGTAAAAAACATATTATTTGTTAGCTGTAAACTTTGGCTCACTTGTTTTTAGATGTTTTTATCTCAGTTGTAATCTCTAATGTTGCATTAGAGGCTAGACAGGCCTTGAAATGACTACTGGAGGAGTTTGGTTAACTTTAAAACAACCCCTTAATATATTTTCTTGGTCCATGTAATATTTAGGTGAGATATAACCAGGCACAAGGACCAGGCATTGACGTTACAATGAAGACCATGGGCTGAAATGCGCTATGCAGGCATGCAGTTACTAATTCATTTTTGTTTGGTATTGCACACATTAATGATCAGTAAGCATATGTTTGGTTTCATATCCTGATCCTTCCAATTCCTGCTATGGATTCCTAATAACATTCATATTTTCACAGTGTATCAAGTGAATTATTGAACATTTTTACATTTTTACCACATTAGGCCTCATGGCAGCCATATATATCCATACCTAGCAAAGGCTGGAACCAGGAAGATATGGCATGAAAACAGCGTTAAATGCATCAGCAGAAACAAGCAAAAAGTATTTGTTCAACTACATCATAGGGTTGCTTGTTAACTGTTACCGGTATACAGATTAAGTATACAAAACCACAAAGGCAAATTATTCCAACAGTAAATAATTGATGGTAAGATAACTCATGCATGACGTTGTTTAGCTCATCTGTTGAATTTAAAACGCATTTTGCTCTTGTATGATGCACTCGAAAACCGCTCATAAATTGAAAATCTTTATCAATTAAGCTGCTCTACACTTCAAACTTCCTCGGGCAGCGATCTTAACATCGATAAACTAGCTTTATAGTATCTTATCCCTCCGCAGTCTGCTGTGTCTGGGCGGGCTGTGCTCGGCCCAGGCTGCCCTACGGGGCCTGGGGGGGGGGGCGGGAGAGCAGGCCTACCCTGGGCTTGAAGGCAATGAGCTTGAGGATCATCTCCACGGTGAAGAGGCCGGTGAAGAGCATGTTGAGGATGTTCATGGCGTCGTTGAAGCCTTTCGTCTGGCCGTGATGCTGCGGGGGGAAGTGTGTCACACAAACGCACACACACACACACACACACACACACACACACATACATACACAGATTTGCACACACGCACGAATGCACACACACACACACACACACACACACAGAAACATGATTGGGTGCAAGAGATATATATATATATATATATTTCTAAATGAATAACTGCAGTGTAGCGATGTACAGTAACACAAAGCGACTGTGTGTGTGTGTGTGTGTGTGTGTGTGTCTGAGTGTGTGTCGAGTGCATGAGTGTGAGTGTGTAAGTGAGGGTTAGAGTGAGGGGTTTTCTCTTGATTGGATGTGAGTAGCGTGCATAATCAGACGCAGCTCTCCGACCTCACAGAGACCGGCCACCGTTTGATTTCCTAGATGTATTTTATTCATTACGGTACATTATGTTTGTCCTTATTATCGTATAGAAGGCTAATATAAGGCTATATTACTGTCAAATTGAAGTTAATGCGTTGGTAGTGGCTGTCGGCTGCTTAGCGGAGACACTGTCTCGCCTTGATACCGCTGGGGGAATCCCTGATAGGCCAATTGATCATCTACAAGCGTTTAAACCACACAAAAGTGGTTAGGCATCATTAGGTCATTGAGCCGCATACATAAAAAATATAGATTATAAATATACTGTATATAATAAATGATACGATGATCTGTCCATGATGGGTCGGGCCTGACGAATCAGATTTGACTTCCTAAAAGCCTAGAGTGAGGGCACCACCCCTGTGAGAGTGAGAGAGTGAAAGAGAGAGTGAGTGAGTGACTGACTGAGTGAGTACGTGTGTGAGTGAGTGTTTGAGTGACTGAGTGCGTGCATGCATGCGTTTGTGTGTGTGTGTGTGTGTGTGTGTGTGTGTGTGTGTGTGTGTGTGCGTGCGCGTGTGTGTGTGTGTGTGTGTGTGTGTGAGTGTGTGTGTGTGTGTGTGTGTGCGTGAGTGTGTGTGTGTGCGTGTGTGTGTACATGTGTGTGAGGTGTCTCACCTGCATGGCCAGGCAGATGGTGTTGAGCAGGATGAGGGTGAACATCAGGTACTCGAAGTAGGTGGAGTTGACCACGTACCAGACCTTGTACTGGTACGGGTTCTTGGGGATGTAACGACGCAGAGGCCGGGCCTTCAGGGCGTACTCCACACACTGACGCTGCACAACACACACACATACATGTACATATACATAAACATGTACATAGATACACACACACACACACACACACACACATATATATATATATATGCCCATATACACACACACACAAGAGACAGAGATACTAACCGGAAACACAGGTGACGATACACACACTCACCCAATGCAAAAACACACACACACACACACAAACAAACACACATACAAGTTGATACATACACAAAGTAAACACAGTTGGTGACACACAAACACACACACACACACACACACACATGAACCCGCGCACACACACAAACACACACCAAAGTTGACATGTTGATATACCAAAAAGGAAACACACTTGATGAAACAGAGACACAGATACATGCACACACACATACACAGATGTACAGACACACACACACACACACACACACACACACGGGCCTCCCCACCTGGTTCTTGTCCAGCTCACAGTTCTTGTACTCCTGCTCGCCCTGCTCCTGGAACGTGACGATGACGAAACCGACGAAGATGTTCATCATGAAGAAGGCGATGATAATGATGTAGATGATGAAGAAGATGGAGATGACCACGCGGTAGTTGTAGATGGGGCCGATGTCCTCTGTGTGGGAGTCGATGGCGCGGTACAACAGCCTAGGGAGAGGGGGGCCAACAGAGGACTGAGGTGTGTGTGTGTATGTGTTTGTGTGTGTGTGTGTGTGTGTGTGTGTGTGTGTGTGTGTGTGTGTGTGTGTATCGATGGATGTAGGTCTGATAGGATGTCTGTGTATGTGTGTGTAACGCATCTTTTGATCTATGCAAGTGTGTGTAGTACGTGTGTGAGTGTGTCGATGTATATGTATCGTGTGTGTGTGTGTGTGTGCGCAAAAGTTGATGTACAATGGACAATGGATGTCTGTGTATGTGTGCACTTCTATGTATGGATGTGTGTGTGGGTTTGTGTTGTGCGTCTATGCATCTACGTACGTGTAGTTGTAGTGTGTGTGTGTGTGTGTGTACCCTGGCCAGCCCTCAAACGTGGACACGGCGAACAGAGCCATCATGCCCTGCAGCACGTTGTCGAAGTTGAAGTCGCTGTTCTCCCATTCCCTCTTGGCCCGCTCCGGCTTCAGCACGTCTCCGTCCTTATACAGGATGTACCACCCACTGCACACACACACACACACACACAGGGCACACGCACGCACACACACACACACACACACACACACACACACACACACAGACACATGCACGCACGCACACATAAACATAATTTTAGTAATAATAATACACTATAAATGTGTTGCACCTTTAAAAACAATGAGTACAACATGCTTTAATGAGCACAATAAAAACAATTCAAACACAAGGCAGGATGGATGAGAAGGTAGGACAGTCAATAAAACATAAAATATACAATGAGATTAAACAAACTATAGAATGCACTAAAATGAGAAGTCACAGTTTTGCAAGATAAAATACACGCATACATTGGGCTATTCCACCGGAAGGAGATTGAAGACCAGTGGCGGCTGCTGGTCTTTCAAAGAGGGGAAGCTCATTTTCGGCCTACATCATATAAATTGTAAATTTATGTATATATATGTAAATTATGCTCTCTGTTCCATTTCAAGGAAATGCTCTGTCATACCAACTAGCAGTCTTTTCCACTGACTTAACCAGTGTCCTCTCAATGGCCAGCAGAGCTAGGCTGCTTAAACGGCCTTGGCCCATTGTGTTATGGGTGTAGGACTTGAGCCGCTTTAAACAGGAGAAGCTCCTCTATATACCTGCAGATGTAGCTCTAATTGTTGCCACTACTGAAAACTGTTTGTAAAGCTGAGACATTGCACTGTCCAACTCCATGTCTTTAAGGAACACCAAGAAATCACACAGCTTTCCCCTGTCACCCTGCAAGTCCTGATCTGAATACAGGACTTGAAGTTCAGACCTCAGGCTCCCTGAATCAAAGTGATGGCCAACTACCAAAACGATATTAAACTTCAAACTTCAAGGAAATGTGGGAATTATGTTAAACTGAAGCAAGGACTTGTGTGAATAAGTGTATGAAATGTAAGATGAAAATTGTCAAGCAATTTCGCCAAGCAAATATCAAGAAATAGGTTGCAGTTCGTCTTTCGACTCGCTTGCAAAACCCGCGATGGGACTGAGGAATGAAGACAGCTCCGGTGACTTTTTATAGTTCAAAATCACTGTCAATCAAATGGCAACTCAGTCTTTCGCAGACCCTCCAATCATCACGCAGAAGCCCAGCGTCCAGGCCAGCCCACTCCTCCATTCACCCCCAGAGACGCTGAGCGTCCGTGGGAGGGACATAATCGCAGCATTATCCAATGACTGTCGACTTTCAACGCACTAAAAAAAGCTGTTCTATGCAGCCCCATTGAAGTGGATGGACACTGAGCTTCAACGGGCAAATGCACTGTGACGCTACGGGAATGTATGAGAAGGAAATCGAGTCAGTCGACCTGCGATAAGCAGCTGATTCTGAACAAATTTGTCTTCGAGATGGACATGAACTGACGCATTTTTAGTCAATGAAATGTTAACACAACAGTATATATTTGACCATTTCATTTTTGAAATTTTAGGGGAAGCTGAGCTTCCCTTGCAGTCTTAGAGAAATCAGCTAATCAAATCTAACAACAGATTAGAACAAAACAATAAAACGACGTAAGACGCAATAAGCACCGTTTGAACAGAACGATAACAGACGATAACAATATAACAGATTAGAAACTGCTGCTCACCTGCACTCTGCGTCCGTCTGTTTGGACGTGTCCGAGCAGTAGAAGAACTTTCCCTGGTGGATAAAACACACGCAGAAGAGATCAGATCAGCCCAGAATCGCTTTTATTACATTCTCATTGCACAAGTACACAAGAGTCAAAATCTTATGCTTGATCCCTCAACACACACATAGCAGCAACAATAGAATATAAAGTTAATAGATATTTAAAAATATATAAGATAAGAAAAAAGCTGTAAGAAAAATAAGTAAGGGATAATGTATAGAAAGCCAGTCATTATCGAGAAATAAGCCCCGACAGGGCGAACCGGACACCGAGGCGAAGCAGAGGTGTCTTGTTTCGCCCTGAAGGGGCTTATTTTAGATAATGACCGGCGACGTTCTATACATTATCCCGCTTATTACACAGTTACTGGCCAAAACGAAAAAATAACTTCACACGTGTGTCTTTTTACAAATAATTTGTTACCGGCATTCGTAGTGTTGATCAGCAGAGAAATAATCTGCCAAAGACGTTGACGTCGCTTAGCAACCGAGTACGCTGGGGTTGATAAGTTACCGGACTACTTGTGGAGTGATACGAAAGATGTGAAAAAAATCCACTTTCCTTGACAGCGGTCATTATATGCTTAGCAACGGTCATTATTGAAAAATAATTCACCACCGGAAGTCGGGAAGGCCCATGCAAGTAAACGGAGCGTTCCACAGCATTGGGAAGAGCTGTGTAATAAGTAAAAATAAGTAACAGAAATGAAAACAGAAATGTAAAGTGATCCAGTGGTAGTGATACCAGCCATGGTTGATTGTGTTTTGTTCATTTCATTGTCGAACCAAAACGCATGACTGCACAGTCACGCTAAGCGTCTTTTCACTGATTGCTCAGTTCATACGCCGTCGACGACTGTGATTGAAATTAGGAAAACAACAAACGACTAACCCATCCTCTAAGTAGTTTCTGTTTCAATCCAAACAACAGTTTCTCAAGGAAACCATTTTCGGCGTTTCCATCGTCATTTCTTTCCACAGATACAGCAGAGGGAACGTGGCCCTCGACGTCCTACGACTCTCTGCTGTCCCTCTCGTATCCCCGCCCTGTCTCACCTTGAACAGCTGCACTCCGATGCACGCGAACATGAACTGGAGCAGCGAGGTGACGATGACGATGTTTCCGATGGTCCTGATGGCCACGAAGACGCACTGCACCACGTGCTGGAGGACACAAGCACAGGGAGACGGGACGTTAGCCGGTGACTATATGAGGTGGAAGTGAGTGGTTAATGGGATACGTTGACGGTTAAATTTATATGAAATGTACATGGGATTTATAAGTATTGTGTGTGCATGTGTGCTTGCCTGAGTGCCAGTGTGTATGTGAATTTGTATGCGTTTGTGTATAATAATAATAATAATTCATGAAATTTATATAGCGCTTTTGTGTGTGTGTGTGTGTGTGTGTGTGTGTGTCTCTTCACCTTCAGGCCCTTGGCTCTGTTGATGGCTCTCAGGGGTCTCAGAACTCGTAGGACCCTCAGGATCTTCACCACGTTGATGGCACTGGACCTGGACACACACACACACACACACACACACAGTATTAACCACAACACACAAAAACATACGCAAACGTACACACAAACACACACACACACACACACACACACACACACACACACACACAGTATTAACCACAACACACAAAAACACTCACAAATGCACACACGAACACAACACCAAACACACAAACACACACACACACACACACACACACACATACACCCGAACATGCACACACACACACAAACACACACATTTCAAGACATCCTGGAGTGGTGTTGGGCAGGGTGGAGGGAACACACCTGATAATACACCACCCCCAGGAACATTAAAACAGGTGTACGGTTCAGCTTGGACGGATAACAAGACAGGGAAGAGATGCCGGCTCAGGCTCCAGGATGGAACCACCATTACATCATCACACCAGACATGAGGTCATGGTTACAGGACACACCCCCTTACAAGGTCAGGACACACCCCCTTACAAGGTCAGGACACACCCCCTTACAAGGCGCCTGGACGCTCGTGGAGAGGAGAGAAGGTAAGGACATGAGGAGACGAACGGAGTCAAGGGAACGGGTGTTTGAAACACAAAACGCAAAATATAAAAGGACACACACAGCTAGACTGGCTAATGACACAACACAAAGACAAACATAAAGATGGAAATTGGTAAGGGGGCAAAATAAAGGGCAAAATCAGTCTTTTTTATTTTTATAAATATATTTTGCCAGTCCGGTCCAAAGCTAAGAGTGTGACCTTTTAGAAATGAAGTTTTAGCATCAAATATAAAACTAACATTTCAGGGTTATTTTAACAACCAGTGTTTAGTGGTGTTTGAAAGACTACATTGACATTTGGTATTTAGAAGTTGTTAGGAACAATTTATGTTGGGGGAAAACGTTGATACATGGGTTCTGTGTTTCCCATAACAGAGCAGCTCCAATAGCCACAAGCTGATTAACCAATTTGTGGCAAGCAGGAACCGGAGTAGCTAACCCAACAACGTGAAAAGGACAATATAGAAATTATAAATGCCAGTAAGATGTTATGTTACAGGGAGGGAACAAACAAAGGGGCAGGCATGAAATAAAGGAAGCGTTGATAGATATCTTTCTGTCTAAATTTAGAAGTTTGTTGAATTGGACTGCGTGTAGGACAGCAAATATGTATCATGCTCAAATCAATCATTCAAATCAATCAGTTAAAAAAATATATATTATATCCACCACACCTCCAACCCCCTTGATAGACATGAGTTATAAATGTAAATGTGGATCTAAAGATTGTTATACTGACGGTCTGATTATTTGAGATTGATATATCAGCAATTATCCTACATACGCCCCACATTAACTGGGAGAAATCACATCATTTCAGCGGTGTGCTGTCATTACAATGACAATTGTGTTAGCAATCGTTCATCACGGCCTCCTTCAACCAGATAAGAGAGAGAGACAAGAGAATAAAGCTTCTTCAGTACCTTGTATTTTAACAGCCTGCATCATTTACTGACAACAGGTTTGATCTGAAATACAATTCATTCATACATAAAATAGATGGATTTTGTTCAAAACTTGTTTAAATCTAAAAAGGCCAAATTTTCACTCTTGGAAACAGTCATCTTATGAAACCAGTTTTTTCTGTGGAATTTGATCGAATTGATTTATGACTCTCAGTCTGTTGTCTCCTGTGATATCTGTGTGGAGAGGAGAGCCGTGTGACCGTTCACTAACAATGCTCCAGACACAGAGACAGAGGAACAGAGAGGTAAAGGCTTTCATCTGCACCGTGGAGGATCAACATGGACTGTAGAGCACACTTACATTGAAGAGTCTACTCTATAGGGCGTCAGAGACAGAGAGCGTAGGATAGCACGTTAAACGTCAGAAATCATAAGGTCATGAGTAGCATGTTAGGACATAAGCTTTTACAGAGAGAGAATGCAACAATAATAACAAAGAAAGAAGGCAACAATAATAAACAGCATGAACCGATGAGTGAAGGTGTGTTCACACCAAAAATGAAGGAGCGGCGCGAGTACATACAATTAGGCTCACAAGATCATCAAATATCCAAAAAACATTCAAAATGTTTGTGTGAGAAAACCTGACACGATAAACAGGTCACATGGACGACATCATGCACCATGCCGGACACTGAGATCTCTTCACTGTGCGGCATTTCATTAAGGCGTGAACAAACAATGAGCTTTGAGCAAAGTACTGGACTGGAGGTATGAAGAAACAAGGGCTGTGTTATAAAGCTCATGAAACTCTGAGACCCTGAAAACAAGTTATTTGGATTAATTTCTGATGGTTTTAGAGCGTCAAACAAAGCTGTGGTCTGATTGGATGCGCTTCGACAGGTCTGAGCGTAAGCCGGGTTCAAAGTTGAAATTGTTTGTACTTTGAGTGGCAGGGTGGAAAATACAGAGCTGACCGCTGCACCCGTCAAAGCTGTGTTGGCCTCCAACGCTGAACCACATCGGCCCCGCCCCCGCTGAACTCTCATCATGTGTTCTCATCACTTTCATCATCATAATCAGTGTGTGTGTGTGTGCGTGCGTGTGTGTGTGTGTTTATCTGTGTTTGCGTGTACGTGTGTGTGTGTGTGTTTATCTGTGTTTGTGTGTGTGTGTGTGTGTGTGTGTGTGTGTGTGTGTGTGTGGAGCGGGTCTACTCACTGTATCCCAAACGATATGAGGGACACACTGACCACCACCAGGTCCAGGATGTTGAAGTAGTTCCTGCAGAAGGAGCCTTTGTGCAGGAAGGCCCCGTAGGCCGTCATCTGGAGGGGTCAAAGGTCATCCATTTAGAGGGTTTACACAGTAGAGTGCAGTTAAAGACAAGCTCAAGGGCTGATGATGGTTCCATGTCGACGCAACCCAAGGATCACGCAGACGCTTCGACGCAGTCGTGAACCTGTTTTGGTTCTGCGTCGGGTTTAGTGAGCGGACCAATCACAGCCGTTGCTGCTGCATTGCCTCGATTTTTGGAAGGTGCACGTCCGGCCCTTGTGGTGGACGCACGGAGGGTCCGCAAGGACGTAACGGGTCCGTATATCCTCTTGCGTTGCGTCGACATGGAACCATAATCAGGCCTTTAGTGTGGTTTTCCAGAGTAGAGCTCTAGTCCTTCTGCTCTCTCAGCGGTGATATGGGGACTCGTACCTTCAGCAGGATCTCTATGGTGAAGAGGCCGGTGAAGACGTTGTCTGCATAGCTCAGGATCTGTAAGCAGAGAACAGAGAATGTCACCGCTTAGCACTAACGCTAATATAAGAAGACCAAGTTAGCCCAGCTTTAGGTTGACAAACAAACCAAACAAATAATCTGAACATGAGATTATTCTGAATGTATCATTTGATAGAAGTTAGAAGTTGAGAAAAGTATATTTGAATGCATAGTGTCCTGCTTAATATGTCATTATATGTATGGCAATTGCAAATGTCTGCTCCGTTTTTTCAGTTTTTCTAATAAAATTCCTAAAATCCAATGGCTTTCAAGTACACTGCGTTCTGGCATGATTGCCGTCATGCTTAGAAACAATCCTTTGAGTGTTTGGAAACTGATTAATTAAGTCAAGAGAGGTCATTGAAAAAGAGTCTCATTTTAAGGCTTTTCGCTTGAAGTGAATGACAGCGTTAAGTATATAAGTACAGTATAACAGGACTGGGCAAAACGCCTCTCATTCCCTCTCTGAACTGCTATACATCCAAGTCTGCTCTAATCCAATTAATACACAATATGCAGCTCAGCCACACAGCTTAATGTATGTGTGTGTGTGTGTGTGTGTGTGTGTGTGTGTTTGAGTGTATGCATGTGTGTGTCCGTGTGCATGGGCCCATGTGTTTGTGTGTGCCTTTGCATGTGTGTGTTTGCATGTCCATGTTTCCATGTGTGTGTGGTGTGTGTTTGTGCGTGTGTATGCATGCGTGTGCATGTGCATGTATCCATTTGTGTGTGGGTGTGTGTGTGTGCGTTTACATGTGTGTGTGTTTGTGTGTGCGTTTATGCCTGTGTATGTATGCGTGTGCATGTGCATGTTTCTATGTGTGTGTGTGTGTGTGTGTGTGTGTGTGTGTGTGTGTGTGTGTGTGTGTGTGTGTGTGTGTGTGCACGTGTCCCTGTGTGTGTGTGTGTGTGTGTGTGACCTGGTTCCTGAAGGAGTCGTTCTGCACGGGGTCCTCTGCAGCCAGACTGATGCTGCTCAGCAGGATGAAGAAGAGGATGAGGTTGGTGAACACATTGTGGTTCACAATCTGGTGGCACAGCAGCCTGAACCTGGGGGAGTGGGGGGGGAGAGGGGGAGTGGGGGGAGAGGGGGAGAGGGGGAGATGGGGGAGAGGGCGAGGGAGGAAGGACATTTGTTTAATTTCTTAATTATTGCACAGAATTTTTTGGCAGCTAGTGATGGACAGAGACAGAAAGAGAGAGAGAGGGAGAGAGAGAGAACGAGAGAGAGACAGAGAAATAGGAGGTGGGAAGAGAAACAAAGAGATAGAGATAGAAAAAAGAGAGAGAGAGAGAGATGGATAAAGAGAGCGGGAGAAGGAGAGAGCGAGAGAGAGCGCGAGAGAGAGAGAGAGGGAGAGAGAGAGACAGAGAGACAAATAGAGAAAGAGAGAGACAGAGACTACGTTTCCTTACTTGTTGGTGTGGCTGAAGACGAAGAATGCACGGGCCTCTGGCATGGGGATGGCCTTCTCCTTCAGCTGGACGTCAGACAGGGGCCGCGGCCGGGGGCCCACCGGCATCTCGGGCTCCTCCTCCTCCTCCTCGCCCACTTGGAGGTTGGTCAAAAAGGTTAGTTTTTTTTGGTTGCTAAACAAATAAAGTTATTATCATTCAACACTAGAAGGGCTAGGTTTTTTGTGGCTTTTACTGCTGTCAACCTGATCCCAACGGTTATGTCTGCAGTTCACCTCTTGTCCCCCAGGTGGCAGAGAGGTGCGTTTACTAGAACTGCTATGCTATATTATCATCTTATCAGCGTAGTCTTCATGGGGTCACTAGTACGTCCGCTGAAGCTTCACCTCTTGGGGCCGACATCAACCTTCGCTAAGCTGTAACCATGAGACGGAATAATAATATTTCTGCTTTGTATACCTTGAGGAAAACCTTTTCAGAGGATTGTATTTAGCAACAGAAACAATTTGACTGTAAACCTGTTACACATTTGTCCAGCTATTGGTACGACTTGTTTGTCTATACTACTTCACTATAGTACATCAATTAGTATCTTTTAGCCTTTAGCTATGCGGTCATTGGTTGGCCTAGTGTGTCTCTACCTTTAGTGATGTAGTCATTGGTTGGTCTGGTGACTTTACCTTTAGTGATGTAGTCATTGGTCTGTTCAGAGTGTGTTTACCTTTAGTGATGTAGTCATTGGTCTGTTCAGTGTGTGTTTACCTTTAGTGATGTAGTCATTGGTCTGTTCAGAGTGTGTTTACCTTTAGTGATGTAGTCATTTGCAGGGTAGGGGTTTTTCTCCTCAGTCTCATCCCCAACATAGTCATCCATGTTGATCTGCAACAATGGAGAACACCTCTTTAAAGGGAACGTAAACCTCCAGAAATACTGTTGAAATTATTCTGTTTGGATCTCGCCGAATGTTCATGAACATTCAGCTGTTATTTTCACCAAAAACGATTAAACAGGGGAATTATTTGTACATACGAGGGTTATGCTACTTCTGGCTAAAAACACTTTTCCAGAGTGGTGGTTCCCCATTGGCTAAGACCCCTACCTCGAGAGAGTGTGACATGAGATCTGACAACGTTGGGCAACGTCCATCCCACCTGCTACTGCTGCTATAGAGTTGTTTTGTCACCGATTTTTTGGATGGAAGTTCTCCTGCTAAAACTGGGTTTTACTTAACCTTTAATGTATTCATGCAGTGACTGGCTGAATATTCCATTCAGTGAACTGCTGACATATTGAACTTCGGGCACCAATGAATACATTCAGAGTTTTAGTAGATGTGTGTGTTTGTCTGTGTCTGGATTGGAATATATTTTAAGTAAGGACGTGTGAAAGTTTCTCAGACTGGTAGAAACTGGCAGGTGGTTTAAAAATCGAACACTCGATTGCACTGCATCACACAACTTAACACACCTCTGCAACACATTCTGATTGGTAGTGTGTAGGTGTATTTGTGTGAATGTGTTTATGTATGTGTGTGTGTGTGTATGTCTACCTGTAGGTGTGTGTGTGCGTTTGTGTATGTTTATCTGTGTGTGTGTGTGTGTGTGTGTGTGTATGTGGTGTATGTGAATGTGTGTGTGTGTGTGTGTGTGTGTGTGTGTGTGTGTGTGTGTGTGTGTGTGTGTGAGTGTATGTGTAGGTGTGTGTGTGTGCGTTTGTGTACGTTTATCTGTGTGTATGTGTTTATGTATGTATTTGTGTGTATGTGTATGTTAATGTATATGTTAATACGTGTATGTGTATGTTAATGTGTATGTGAATGTGTGTGTGTGTGTGTGTGTGTGGGTCTTCGTGTGCGTACCTTAGTGGCGGTGTTGGTCTCTCCGTCAGACGTGATGGACTTGAGCTCTATCTTCTCCTTCTTCTTCTCCTTCTTCTCCTCCTTCAGCGGGGGCTTCTCGTTCACTTTGCGCTTCTCTGGGCTCGCCGTCCTGGAGGAGATACATCAGGGGGAGTGTGTCCTGGGAACCTACTGTACGGTTCCCGGATCAGATCCTGTACCGCATGTACCGTCCATAATGTTTAAGGAGATAGGTGAAGAATAGCCCAGGTCTGTCGTTCTCTGACAACCAGGCCAAGGAAAGACTTAGACTACTCTCTCCTATTGCCACTAATACCTTATTTTATTCTACTGTTGAGAATGTTTACGTAAAATTATGCAGCCACATTTCTATTGGTCTCTGCTTTGGTATATAGACATATCTTGCGTCTATTTTTCTAGACGCAAGACGTTCTAGCGTCTAGTTTACTTTTCTGCTTCACCATGCAGCTACCTAACAAGTAACAAGGCTTCCTTCATATGTATCGAGGTTACAGGACGCCTCCTCGCAATTGAGACTCGGCTGTTGTGCGGTCACCACTGCGGTCACCACTGAAGAGAAACATAAACAGTCGGTTGATGTTTGGCAGTCAGTCAGCCGCGGACAGGCGGGTGAGGCTTGTTGGATCGAAAAGAGACGATAGCACGGAGGCAAATGGCTGTTTTCCATCACACTTTAGGCTGAAATCAATACCTACCACGGGGTAGCATTTTATAATTCACGCTAGCGGTACGATAGCATCACCTTTCATTGATGAACACATCACAGTGTACTCTATCTTTGCTGGAAGGGGTAAGACGGACCCCTAAACACATACAAACACACACACTCACCTTCTCAAGTGGCAGTTAACTACAGTAAAGTGAGGTCAATGTAGTTTACTGTGGGATATATATATTGATTGGCCAGAAAGCTTCAACCAGATGTTTTCATAATATGCAAGACATTTCATCCCTTTTCTGTATCTATTTGACTATTTTCACACCACACTACACACTTCACCGAAACCACACCACACTACATCACAACACACTACACTACACTCTATACTACACTACACACACTACACTACACAATAAACTACACCACACTACAACACACACTACACTACACCACCTGGTGTAGTGTACCTGGCCAGTTTCTTCCTCTCCTTCTCCTCCTCCTCCTCCTTCTGGGCCGAGGTCAGACTCTCAGCATCTGCCAGGTTGTCGACAGCGATGGCCAAGAAGACGTTCAGGAGGATGTCTGTGCAACGGGGGGCGGGGTTAAGGAAGAGGTGGACCAATCACCATTCACCATGCACATGATGGGCAGGTCAGGCCGACCACTAGCCTTTGGCTGACACACTAACCTTTGAAATCATCACCAATGGTGCAGCTGTTTCCCCCTCCTACTTCCAAATGCCATACTTAACAGTATTCTTATAATTAGTGTCTGAATGGAGCATGCAGCAAACTGAATACGCAGTGACGATTTGAAACACCCTAACTCTACTCTGACTAATCAGACTTCAGGGAATTATGGAAAGTCTGATGCAGTCTAGCTCAAATTGTGGTGAACAGTGTTCCCTTTGTTTCGCAAGATATTTGTTTTGACCAATCATGTTGCTGTAAGCGGGAACCTGTAAGCGCTTTATTACTATTGACAGCGAACAGAAACTCGGCCAGCAGTAGTAAACTGTAGAAAGGTGTCTATAAGTGTTTTAAATAGAACACTGTGTACTTGGCCGCTGCAGGAATACACTTATTGAGAGCCTCATCCACTCGCTCAAATGAGTTTACTTTGGTTTCTGGCCCAGGCTCTGTGCCTTCTCCACCCAGAAGTTGTGCTGTAACAGAGTAGGACTGCTCTGTCTGAGATGAGTCTTACTGTAACCCCGGGTGTGGAACTCGCTATTAACGACATGAAGAAAACATGTGGTCCCGCGATGTAATCACACACACGTACATGCTGTTACATGTTGTCACAATGATTATTACACAGCACTTGTGTGATTACACTGTAAGTGTAACCTAATATTGAATACTGTTAATGACGATGTTTGACATAATATGAATCACCTATTTAAAAAACCTTTGGAATGGATATTTTATACTACTCCTTCTAGATCATTATTTCACTATGGCTTCCTCGTTTCTGACAGAGCTCAGCAGACATCATCAGACGTGTGTGCGTGTGCGTGTGTGTAAGTGTACGTGTGCGTGTGTGTGTAGGTGTACGTGTGCATGTGTGTGTGTGTGTGTGTATGTGTGTGTGTTGGCCGTGGCAGGATACAGTTTCCGCAGATGAAGAGAATGATGAAGTAGATGCAGACCAGCATGCCGGGAAAGGACGGGCCGCCGTACGCCATGATGCCGTCGTACATCACCAGGTTCCAGTCCTCTCCGGTCAGGATCTGGAGGAACATCAAACCCAGGGGACTACTGATCACAACACACTCCTATTGACCACAGCCTGGAGGAGCAGGGGTGATGATCTGTGAGGAACATCAAACCCAGGGGACTACTGATCACAACACACTCCTATTGACCACAGCCTGGAGGAGCAGGGGTGAAGATCTGTGAGGAACATCAAACCCAGGGGACTACTGATCACAACACACTCCTATTGACCACAGCCTGGAGGAGCAGGGGTGATGATCTGTGAGGAACATCAAACCCAGGGGACTACTGATCACAACACACTCACTACAAAAAAAATGTAGAAAGAAAAAAAAGGATAGATGAAAATACATTTAGAAATATACACACACACACACACAAAATAATATATAATTGTTTTTGTGAAAATGAAAAATGTTAAAGTGAACAAATCGAGTATCCCCATGGCTAAATTGCTAAGATGCAGAAGGGTCTTAGTCACCGAGCGTCCACCTTGGTTTTAAACACTAGCTGGCCGGGGGAGCTCTGCGTTCAGTTCCCCTCCCCACCAGCATTCAGTACCAAGATGGCTGCAAGGTGACTAATGACCGCTGGCCGACAGAATGAGCTCCCCCACCGTACCTGGAACACAGTGACCTAACTGACCCTCACCCCCACCGTACCTGGAGCACGGTGACCTAACTGACCCTCACCCCCACCGTACCTGGAACACGGTGAGCAGGGACTGGGGGAAGTTGTCGAAGGTGCTGCGGCGTGTGATGTCAAAGTTGAATTTCCCGCCAAACAGCTGCATGCCGAGCAGGGAGAAGATAATGATGAAGAGGAAGAGCAGCAGCAACAGGGACGCGATGGAGCGGACCGAGTTGAGCAGTGACGCCACCAGGTTGGAGAGAGAGTTCCAGTATCTACGGAGCGCAGGGTCAGGAGAGGAGAATTAGAATGCATACAGGGACGACAATGTTCGTGATTAAGACAAGTTAAACCACCGCATTGTTAAACACTTGATCCTGATTGGCCTATCATGTTCAAAGGTTGTGCACATTTACAACGGGACAGCTCTGCCTTAACAGTTTTGAATTTTTCTTCGGTGGTAAGCAACCTCAGCTTCGCCTGGGCCACCCCTCTCGTACATTATTTACCAATAACGGTCGTAGCTTATTGCTTACATTATACTTTATTCATCCCAGATGTTGTAGATGGGGAATAAAAGAACAGTAGTAAAATAAAAAAACATACAAATTGAAAAAAAGTATATCCTGTTGGTTGTTCTTTCCCCTACAAAGCGTCTTGGATAATATCAGTCACTGTACAATGAAAGGTCAGAGAAATAAAGGTTTTGTGGCTGCTGGCTTATTCTGGGGACTGCAGAGTGACGACGCCCCAGTGTGACTTTGATATCTGCTGACTTTGTCACTCACCCAACACAAAGAAAAGCTCATCATGCATCACATTTCAGCTTGACTTTCTCCTGACTTCAGTGTGCGTTCAAAAGACATTGTGTTCAATTATAATGAATGTCCTATAGCTACTGCTCATGCATCCGTTTGGGCAGTGTGTGTGTGTGTGTGTGTGTGTGTGTGTGTGTCTCTATGTGTGTGTGTGTGATTATATGCAGTGCATACACACATATAATAATCAGAGTAGATTTATGTTTAAGCCTGGGGGGACGGCTTGGCGGAAATACAAGTCAAGGTTGCACACGTATATGCACACACACACACACACACACACTAGCACACACACACACACACACACACACACACACACACTAGCACACACACACACACACACACACACACACACACACACACACACACACACACACACACACACACACCCTCAGCTACCTGGTGATTTTAAAGATCCGCAGGAGTCGTACGCAGCGCAGCACGGAGATGCCCAGAGGGGACATGATCTTGGTCTCCACCAGGATGGTCTCCAGGATCCCTCCGCCCACCACGAAGCAGTCAAAGCGGTTGAAGAGCGACACAAAGTAGGCCTGGGAGGAGAGGAGACCAAAAGACTCAATGAATATCAATCACACGGTCGATGAAGAGGAATTACCTTTTGAGTTAGAAACTGAGAAATAGTATGGGGATATTTGTTTTGAGACGCAGGAGAACAACATGTCAGAACCAATCATTGTACTTGTCATAAAATAATAATAAATGAATAAAACGAATATTTATAGATAATTTGTGTGGAGGTTTTATTCCAAGAGCTCTACAGTAGTGTGAGGCTTAACATTCTCAACTGCTTTCTAAAAAAGGTACTTGGTTCAGGAAATGGGGTAGAGGTTAGGAGACAGCACAAGGGCTCAAGTGTGAGGTTATGGTAAGGGTTTAGTGGTTAGGAGTTAGGGGTTAGGAGTTAAGGGTTCAGGGATAGGGGATGAAGCTAGGATTTGAGGGTCAGCGTTAGGTTATGGTTAGGGGTTAGTAGTTAGGAGTTAAGGGTTAGTAGTTAGGTGTTAAGGATTAGGGGTGAAGGTATAGAATTAAACCATTATAGCTGAACTCTGTAGTATAGCGTTATAGAAGTATAGCTAGGGTTAGGGGTCAGGGGTTAGTGATAAGAGGTCAGTGATAAGAGGAGTAGGTGTGGGCTCTCGGGTTCAACGGTCAGGGTGAGGTTTCAGCTGTACTCAGGTGCAGTGGCGTCACTAGGCTGTTTTATTCGGGGCTAAAGCCCCGGATATTATTTAATTAGCCCTGAATATAATTTAAAAAACAACAACAACAACAACAGGTTAGTAGTGAGCACAAGCTCTAGATTTCACTGTCTTTATTATATGTCAGTAATTCAAATGTCTGTAAACGTTTTGAAAACCGAATAAGAAATGAATGAAGAAAAACATGTAAAGAATACATGACTGTGTAACTCATTAAACAGTCATTAAATAGTTCACTTTTGCTGAATGTTGACTGAATTGTTTTTTTGAGGCACTTTTGTGTTTGGGCAAAGGGAAGTTTGTGAAAATGTGTATTTTTACCATTGGTATTTATTGGTATATTTACTGGTAACCATGGAATGCATTAATTAAATTCAGTCTAGAAGTGATGAAATGATTCTAGTCACTAAAGGTAGTTAGTTAATTGTTGGATGTCCTGTGTGCTTTACACTAGAAAGAAACATGGGGATTCCAGGGGCATCTCAAAATAAAGTAGCCTAGTCCTTCTAGAAAGAGAATAAACGGTTTAAAAACATAACCAGACTGTTTACCACCTCAAGTAAATTAACTTATCATATCCCCAGTCAGATCCATATATATATATATATATATATATATATATATATATATATATATATAAAATGTAAGATCTGTCTCACTTGTATTCATTTTACTCTGAAATAACTTGAATGGAACTTTAGACGTCTGGGGATAAGCAGCACAGCAGTCAGGTACTTATTTAAAGCTATAATAAACTGTGTATTTCGTTTATCGAGCATACAACATTTTTTTTATCCCTCTATCCCTTTTATCCCTTTCCCTCTGGGCTGAGCCCCGGTTGTTTCAGAAACCTAGAAACGCCCCTGCTCAGGTGAACCTGTGGTCCTCCACTTACCTGAAGGCCCAGACTGTACATCTTGAGCAACATCTCCCCCGTGAACAGGGCCAGCAGCACCTTGTTGGCGATGTCTGGAGAGGAGGAGAAACACACACCGTTCATTATTATTCTGCCATCATAGAGGAAATATTAATTCATCTTCTTCTTAATCCTAAATCGAAATCTTTCTATCAATCCTTGGGAAAAGCCAGTGAATTGCATTTGTGGGTGTGTGTGTGGTTAGGTTTGTGGTGGGTTTGTGCATATGTGTTTGTGTGTGGATGTGTGTTTGCGTGTCTCTGCTTGTGTTTATAGTGTGTGCCTATGTGTGTGTGGTCGTGTTTGAGATTCTGTGCCTGTGTGTGTGTGTGGGCTGGGCTTTTCTTGTGTGTCTTGTGTGTATGTGCCTACGCGTGCCTACGTGTGTGTGCATATGTTTGTGGGGTTGTGTTCATGGTGTGTGTGCTTGTGTTTGAAGTGTGTGTGTGTCTGTGTGCGTGTGGCTTGCAGCTTAGTGTGTGTGTGTGTGCGGGTGTAAAGGCGTCATCGTGGTTGACCAATTGCAGGCAGCAGCAGTGTGTTGAGGTGTGTGTGTGTGTGTAGGTGTGTGCGTCCAATCCAACACAGTGTTGCGATAGAAGCCCATTTTGTCTGTCTTTCATTCATTTCCAGTGTATGGGGCACCTTGCACGTCGGTCAGCCACTCGGGCTGCTGGTGGTGCTCCGACGCGATGGTCAGCGTGTTCAGGAACACCAGGAAGATCACCAGCCAGTAGAAGAACTGGGATTTGACGCCCGCTCGACACTTCCTCCTGCAGAGCCTGTTCCACCTCCGGGAGTAGCGACTGAGGAGGGGAAGGGAGAGAGAGAGAGAGAGAGAGAGAGAGAGAGAGAGAGAGAGAGAGAGAGAGAGAGAGAGAGAGAGAGAGAGAGAGAGAGAGAGAGAGAGAGGGGGATAGAGAAAGTGAGAGAGAGAGAGAGACAGAGAGCAAGAGAAGAGAGGGGGGACAAAAGGGTAAAGAGAGAGGAGAGCGGGAGAGAGAGAGAGAAACAGGAATAGTGAGTAGGATCAGGGAATGCAATATCAGCCAATTTGAGTGAGAAAGCGAGGGGGGAGAAGGGGGAGAGAGAAAATCGGAACGGAACGGAAATCATGATCCAAAGAGAAGTGAGGGAGGATGATGATGAAAAGGAAAGAGAGGAAGATATCAAGGGTACATTAGTTTGAACGGATTAGAGGACGGATGAGACCGGCCCTGTGTCCAGTAGCGGTCTGTTCTCTGACAGCAAGGCTGGGGAACATAGTTAGTTGTTATACTCTAACGCCACTCTGAGGCCTGTGTGTGTGTGTGTGTGTGTGTGTGTCTCAAAAATACAAACCCAGAATAAAAAAAGACGAGGAAAAAAAGGAAGGCGAGGAAAGGAAGGAAGTAAAAAGGAAGTAAAAAGATTATCTCCAAACATAGTTTGATTGGTGTTTTATTTAGCTCTATTAAACTGAAACCTGAAGGGATAAAAATCGGTTGAGTATTTTGTTGACATTGCTTACAGTAATCTGTGTCTGCGTCGCCTCCACCGACTGCAAACTACCGACTCCCCCCATAGAGAAAGCATCAACTACCACGTGAATGTAAGGAGGCGATGTTCCGCGTTACAAAGGAGAATAAACTGGTTTCCATGACACCCACTCTAGAATATGTTTTCCCAGCACTGAATGTCACCACACGCCGTTATCCGCTACTCTTTCAAATCCCAAATCCAGAAAGGCTATTTGGCTGCCGCGTTTAAGATAGCTGGCAGCGGTCGCCTGATAATGCTGTCAACGCGCACAGTATTGGAAACGATCCACTGAAATGGACCTGTGACAAGAGTGTTTCCATAGCAATGGAATCAATTGTTTTTTAGGAATTCCGCTTCTGATGTGTCAAAACAAAAAAAAAAACATAAGCTGGTCGCGTCACGGTCGACACATAGAGAGAGGCTCCCATCTTCCACTACATGTCGACCAATCCATGAGGGACAACTTGGATGTCACTGGATGTACAGTTCAACAGATGAATTTGATTGTTGCCGTCTGATACTGTCTGCATGTTGTGTGGCATTGAGCGTGTGTTTGTGGAGTCCCTTTGAATCAGTTGTGGCACAGAAAAAAAATGGCATCTGACACGACGCACAAAATACACAAAACACTGGAGAAAGAGTAAATGGTGCCCGCCCACACACTCACAGTCACACACACACACACACACACACACACACACACACACATACACACACACACACACACACACACACACACACACACACACACACACACACACTCGCACACTGCAGCAGTGAGAACAGACCATGGTAAACACACTACTGACCTGAACTTGGATTTGGAGATTCTATTTCTGGAACACAGAAAACAGAATGGATTATACACACACACACGCACACACGCGACAAACGCACAAACCCATACATGCACGAGCACACGCACACACATATACAGGTACACATGACAGAGGTGATTTGAGAAGAATGCCAGTGTTGCATCTTGCATAATGATCTACATCATTATTTTTGATACTTTTGCATCTTCTCTTTCAGAACCATCTGGATTCTCCAAGATGGCCGAAAACGAATTAGTCAATTAAAACATAACAATGGCCATTTTTAACAATCACCTCTGGGATATACTTGGATACAGTGGCGACCAAGCATAATTTAGTGTTTCGAGTTATTAAGTGCAAAACTAATGCAACAACCGTTTACATTAGTTCCCCACTGTAATAGCAGAGGTACACAAACAAACAGGGAGAACGTGAAGTACAGAATAGAATAGAGTAGAACAGAAATGTCTCCGAAGAGAATGCAGTGAAAAGATGAAAGATGGCACATCCCTACTCTATATCGTTCCCTTCCTCCAGTCAGAAGCTAGCTGCATTGACTACGCTTCAGAATATGCCCACAATATTCACTTTCAGATTCCTCGGCAAAATAAAACAATAACAATAATACAATACATTCATTAGTGTTGCGATTCTTTCTGTTTCAAAGCTATACTTCAGATGTAACGACGGCAGGCGCGTCTCCCTGTCGCCGCGTCCGTCCACATTACGTGTTCAGGGAGCCGGTGTTGCTATCCCCAGGGTTGTTTCCATAGTGATCGGAAGGATTACGTTTGAACATTCTGAGAAATAACCGAAGACATCGACTATCCCAACGGACTGAATCCCTTGTCTATAAGACAGCCCGCAGCCTGCAGGTGAAGGAAGGGGGTTTCCTCTAGCTCTGGTGGCCCGCTCCACACCACTGCTCAGACTCATACGGGACTTGTGGTCCAGCGTTGTCGGGTTCAGCCAGTGACGATAACAGGCCTGTGCCTCTGGAGCACTTTCCCTTTGGGCCGGTCGGGGTCTAAAGGGCTGATTATGGTTCCACATTCACGCAACACAATGACCAATTCGACACTTCGTCGCAAACCTTTATGGTTCTGCGTCGGGTTTTAGTGAGCGGACCAATCACAGCCCTTGCGGCTGCATCGCCTCGACGGAAGGTTACAATTTTTGGAAGGCGCACGTCAGGCCCTTACGGTGGACGCAAGGATGTCAGGGGTCCGTAACCCCCTTGCGTTGCATGAACGTGGGACCATAATCAGCCCTTAAGAGTCGTGGATGTGTAGACAGGGTACCCACAGCCCATTCTACCCTGCATAAGGGTCTGGAGAGGAGCAATACATTTCTTTCTGCTTCCGATACGCTTTTGCTGGAGCCCAATCACCAAGCTGGCTTCTTCCCCTGGCGCACTATTGGCTGGTTTAACACAATGACGACAGGGAAGCGACGGCAGGCAGCCAATTGCGTAGAGTCATTCGAACTAGGCCCGTTGATCGCGGCTTTTGTGCTGAAGAAAATGAGAGCAGCCTCCCCAGACCAACGTGCAATCTACGACTGAGCTTGGTCTGGCAATAGCCAGGCTAGTGGATGTGTATATGTGGTCACAACCTTCCACCTCGGCGGAGTTCTAATCGACATGGAGGCAGAGCAAATGCAACTCCTTAGTAAGCGGTCCATGTTGAAACAGGGAGCGGCCTTCATCGAGTCTACCCTGCGAGTCCGCCCCCCGCCGCCCCTGTACCTGGTCGGTCTCAGCACCGTCTCGACCGCCCAGGCCGTTTATGAGGAGGAGTGGCACTCTGACTAACGCCACAATAAAAGCGCACTATAAACCAGCCACCTCCTATATATCTACCACACACCGCCCGGGCGTTCCGCGGAGCGGAGAGAGAGGAGACCACGGAGGAGCGGTTGTCTCGGTCGTCCCACATGCAAGGTATAGAGGGGAGGTCAGAGGACATGGAGAAGACAACGGACACACCGGACACACAGAGGACAGACGGACGAAGCTGTGCCAACCGTCTGCGGATACCACGCTGTTCACGGGATCTTTAAACCCTTTGCTATTATATTATATTAATGGTTGCCATTACAGCGATTGCCATTTCCACTGTAGAAATGTGAGTGAAGTGTGTGTGTATGTGTGTGTGTGTGTGTGTGTGTGCGTCTTAGTGTGTGTGTGTACACGTGTACGAGTGTATGCGTGCGTGTGTGCAGGGTAAAGACAGGAGCTTTAGTGGAACTGGTTTAGGTCGCTGGCTCCTCGCGGAACGGCGCCGGCGCTGCGCTCCTGTGGACAGAGCGGCAGTGTCCGTGGGTCGGGAACCCAAAATGGTGTCGTGATCCAGTTTGGAGGCGGGGGTTGAGGTCTACCTGGCGACGCCGCCCTCGGAGAACGCTGAGCGCAGCGGAGAACGCTGAGCGCAGCGGAGAACGCTGAGCGCAGCGGAGATCGTGATCCTGTCAGATCAGAGTCTTTGAGCCGTGCGCGGCGGATAGGCCCCACGGACTCACTGAGCTCGTCTTTGGGTGTCAGGAGATGTAAACGTGGTGGAGCCCAGTGGGGTAGAGGATAAAAGGATATATATATATGGGGGGGGGGGGGGGGGGGGGGGGGAGGGGGGTTAAACCGGCTGTCTCCTGATTGGCTCCAGGAAGGGAGGATGACAGCACTCTCCAGGTGTCACAGGAGCAAAGCGGGAGAAAGAAAAGAAAGGAAAGAAAATGGGGAGGAAGGTAGGAAAAGAACAAAAAAAGGCGAGGGGGAAATATGAACTCGGGTTATTGTCACAGTTAGTGTAGCCTTCTTAGATATATATGACTATATGTCTAATAATTGATACATACATTGATATGAGCTCATTTTTATATACCACTGGTCAGCAACCAAAGAAGTATTGTCAGGGTCCTAAACATTGACTCGAGTTTGTCGCCCCCATGAATCTCATTGAATGGAGGTCACGTTTCCAGAAGCCAAAGTTAAATGGACCTACATCACTGTTTATGGTGGTAGACTGGCGAACGCTGGTTCATTAACCTACGGTATTTTCTTTGCTATGATGATGAATGATGGATGAAAAATATTACATTGATATCACGGAAAGTGAAAAAAGTCCTAAGACAGGCGGCATAGTAGAGGTGTGTGTGTCATTGTGACAGTCATATCCTTGTGGGGAACACGGGAGATGGAACAAGGTGCAGCAGAAATGCAGGCACATCAGCGTGCTGCCACCGCGGTGCAGGAGTGAGGTGCACACTGTCTGTGTTCGTAACAATGCAAATGTAATAGCCCCACCGTGACTCACAATGTTGCACACCTGCAGGAGAGATTGGGATGAAGGTATTCTCTCAGGGCGGAGAGAAAAGAAGAGAGGGGGAAGGGAGAGAGAGCAAGAGGGGGAGAGAGAGAGTGAGAGAGAGAGAGAGAGAGAAAGAGAGCGAGAGGGAGAGAGAGAGAGAAAGAGAGTGAGGGAGAGAAAGAGAGATAGAGAGAGAGAGAGAGAGGGAGAGAGAGAGAAGCAGAAGGGAGGGAGAGAAAGAAGGAGGGAGCGACAACAGAGAGAGAGAGAGAGAGAGAGGGAGGGAGGGAAGGGGGAGGAAGAGAGAGGGAGAGATAGAGGGGAGGCTGAGGGAGGATGAGGGGGAGGTTAATGTGTACTTACGCCAGTCGCGTACAGCAGGTCTCCCCCTCGGTGTCTCCCCCGGGGACGTTGTCCGTGTTCACCGACTCGTTCTCACTGGCCGGCATGCTCACTGTGAGGAGGAGGAGAGGAGAGGAGAGGAGAGGAGGAGGAGGAGGAGGAAGTAAACAAAAGGCCAAACCAGATTGATAACTTAGGAAAGACAAATTACACAGAAAGACGATATGAATGAGCGAGAGAGTGAGAGAATGAATGAAAGAAAAACCTGAACAGAACAAGTGCTCATATATTCATGTCCATTTCGGGACTTGATGAAATACTTTTTAATTTCACTAAACCGCATACGATGACAACTTCAGCGGCCCCCCGTCCGATACGTCGGACTCTATGGAACAATGAATAACTCATGATATGTCTGTAGGGGAGGGACACTGCTGCAAGCCCAGCTAACCCACGCAGGGACCTGGCCAGAGGAGGGCATGTCAAACGGCAGCACCTGCGTACACCAACAAACAGGTAGCAACACGCTGCGTTTCTCAGGCCTTGTGGCCCTTTCATACGATTGACCTGTGATGCTGAGAAGCTCCCACGTATCCTCAGTTCAGTTCAGACACGTACCACTTCACCTTGTCACGTTTCACCTGCTGCTCCGTGTGACTCTCTCTTTGTCTCCCTCCCCCCCTCCCCGCCCCCTCTCTATCTGCCTCCCTCCCCGTCTCTCCGGAGACCTAAAGCCTTTTTACATTTATAACCAGCCCCCGTGCCATTTCAGTTCCTCACTAGAGCTGTGAACTAGTTTAATACCTATTGTTAGAGCCCGGTTCCAAAGAGCCGAGACTAAAGCCGTCGCAACGCAGGGCGACGGGAGAATGCAACAGGAAGGAGAAACGAAGGAGGAGGAGGAGGAGGAGGAGGAAGAAGAGGAGCGAGGGAGAGAGTGACACCGGATGGAAAGGAGAGGAAGAAGGAGACCGCGGAGGAGTTGGATGAGGCAAACTTTAAGCCGAGGGGATTCAAGTGTCTTTGCTCTCGGAGCCAGACGTCAGACCACTGGGAGCCTGCAAACAAACCTTGACGAAATACTACACACCGCAGCGAACGCACAACAATGGTGCGCTGATGTTGACAATCACTATTTATTACCAAAACAAACATGCTCAAGAGGACTTGACTTTAACATTTCCCCAGGAATAAAATGATTCATCAAGAGGACTGATCAAAGCTGGTGTACAACCACTGGAACGAATTACCAAATATCTTTGTGAAAGTCATTTGGGCGTTTCATGCATGTGTATGTAAAGACGTGAAAGCGTCCATTGACCGAATTTCTGTGAGAAAATTAAACAGTGCACCCTCATTAACTCTCCATTCAGTACCTTAAAGGATACATCTTGGACTCACTGATAGCAAGCAGGTAATGCAGGAAATAATTAATCAACGTTCTACTATAACTGACTACAAGACGTTTTCTGTGTGGTTTTGTGGACACATTAATTAGTTTGAAACAATCTATGTCACGGCACGATGCCACAGGCAGCCCAGCTAAACAGAGAATTATTCTACTAAGAACTAGAATTAATAACTATGAAAATAACATGCCGTTTTTAAGGTCTGAGAGAAATCATTTCACTCTGTTTTAATATTCACAACATGAGAAATTGCATTCATCAGTCACTTCCGTCACGTTTGGAATATTAAAACGATAACCAGAGATTTTTAAAATGCAGCTGTTCGTAGTTTTCCTGACCAGACATTTGTCATATTAAGTGGAAAAGTGAAGTTTAGCCCACACCACACTAGCATAATGGATGACATGAGCTTCAAGCTACACATCCGTCTTAAACAACTGAAGTACAAAATGCTGAACCTGCAGAGTTGCTAATGTTCACATTGTATGACAAATCAACAACATCTGTTCTCAAAATGACAAAAACGTTGGTCAGAGAAAAATAAATGGACTCAGTGATGACTTTCCTTATCTTTATCATTGTCAGTGTTTCTATGCCAACGGATGCAGCAGCATTCGAGTCAAGGATGAATCCCTATAAGGAATAGGGGGGGGGCCCACAACGTCACAGCCAATGAGAAACCTCGGTCTGCGTCCGTTAACGATGTACAGGCAAACCAACAGGACAACAAATAACTAGAGAAAGGACTCGGCTGGCTGTGACGACATGAACAGTTCCCTTGGTCTTCCTTAGAGGGACAAGTGGGACAACCCATCACTCCCTAACTCTGTGGCTGTGTCTCACTGCACCATCACACTCATTCTGTACTGTTATTTTAGCTGGAGCACAACTTAAAGTCAATCAGACTTGTTTTTTCTTCCTCTCAAGTGGTGATTGCAGTAACACAGAGCCACCATTCTACCGAGCCTTAAGTCTCTACAGGGGGGAAGGACGCTTGGCCCGATGCAGGAGGAAGAGGAGAGGAGGGTCAGAGAGTGGAGAGGAGAGGAAAGAGGGGAGGGCAGGAGGAGGAGGGAAGAGAGAGTAGGGGAGGAGGATAGGAGAGAATCGAAGAGGAGAGGAAAAGGAGGGGCAGGAGAGGAGTGGAGAAGAGAAGAGGAAGCGGGAGAGGAGAGGAGTGGAGGGGAGAGGAGAGAGGAAAGGAAAGGAAAGGGAGTGGAGAGAGAAAGGAGAGAGGAGGAGAGGAAGATGGGAGAGGAAAGAAAGGGGAGAGGAGGATGGGAAAGAATAGAGGAGGGTGCCAAGAGGAGGAGAAAATAGAAAAGATTGGAAAAGTAGCAGGTGACCGTAGAGAAAGAGTGTTTTCAGTGGGGGGAGCAGTCCGCTTGCATGTCTCAGGTCAGTTAACCGTGTCTAATGGGTCCATGCAGGCTGACGCACACGCCTTACGAAGAAAAGCTGCGTTTTTCTTCACCGCTCCGCGCAGAGACTGAAAGCGACGACTCTTACCTGGGGATAAAGAGCACGGCTCAGCAATGCTTAACGACCACGCATACACGAGCACAAACACGCGCACTCGCATAATGTACAGTCATATGCACACTCACACAGACACACACAATCACATACTAACAAACACACACACCTTCACACTAGCGCACACATACAGTACATATTAATAAACACATACTGACCAACACAGACACACACACAAAGACTTGCACAAACACAAGGTATACACAGACACAGACCAACCCCATGTGCACACTTATGTAAAAATATGGACAATATACTTAAACAGGAATTTAAACCAAAGTGAGCAGACACAGCCATATTAGCATTAAAATACAGATAATACACAAATAATTAAGTGCATACAGTGATACAGTGTTCACTGTCAGACCCAATCACATCGCTGTGCAAATACAGAGCACTTCTATTAGTGAAGGGCCAAAAGCAAACTGCTGTCAAAGCGCTATCATTTATAGATAAATCGCAATGTAATTTAGTGACTATTATTCATGTGAAAAAGGGCAACTAGCAAGTAGACACAGACAAAGTAATGAGGCATGAGTGTGCGAGCACCAGAACTGTGCGTAGTGAGAGGCCGTGCGGCCCACCTATGTGAAGGAGCATAAACAGCAACACACACGTCCACACAAATACAACAGACTCCACTAAATCTACATCCTCCTCTTGCTAAGGTCGACGTAGAGGCATTCATCAATGCCGTGTCGTCCTTGCCAATCGCAGGGACCGCCGTCATGTCTTTCTCCCCTGTCACAAGTCTCCATCTGTCCTGTCGTTCTGCCGCTCTGACCTTTATCTCTAAGGTCTGTCATCTTTTTTTCTGCCTTAATCTATTTATGTACCTGTGTGTATGTGTCACACGCGGTTTGTGTGTGTGTGCAAAGTACCCCCATTCATCTTCTCAGTGGAGGCCCCATTAGTCAGAGGTAGAGAGACAAGAGATGAGACGGCACAAGGAGAGAGAGAGGGCAAGAGACGGAGAGGAGGCAGAGAGCAAACGAGAGAGAGGATATATATATCATTTAATGTTTTTTTGCCAAAAGCTTTTTTGTGTGTGTCCAAATTGTTTCCATCTCAGTTTTTTCCAAACATAAAATATTTATAATATATATAATTTGTTATCTATATTAATGTCCTTATTTAATCTGTCTGTTAATGTATGATCCTCCATGGCAAAATGTATTTAATGAAAGATAGAATCAAAGAACTTACTCAGACTAACTTAACACTTGTTATGGAAGGAAGGAAACATCTGAAATCATGTCTCAAATCTCTCTAATCTGTATACATTTACTTTACTGTCTGTCTCTCTCACCTCGCTTTCATCTCTCTCTCACTCTCTAGTGCCTCCAACTTTCTCCCTCTCTCTCTAGTCTTTCTCTCGCCACCTCTCAACCTCTCTTGCTCTCTAGTACTGCTCTCTCTCTCTCTCTCTCTCTCTCTCTCTCTCTCTCTCTCTCTCTCTCTCTCTCTCTCTCTCTCTCCATATCTCTCTCATTCTGATATGAGAGAGATATGGAGACACATTCTGATGGTACAGTGTTTGGCCCCCAGGCATATGGCCCACGCTCCCCTCAGCCTCCCCAGGGATGAGGGCCCGATCCTGGGAGAGATGTGTCTGCAGGCCCCAAGAGGTTAGACCATTCCCTCTGCAAGTGATATGGAGAGGTGTGTGTGTGTGTGTGTGTGTGTACACTCAATGTGTGTGTGTGTGTGTGTGTGTGTGTGTGTGTGAGAATGAGTGAGTGAAGTTGTGTATGTATGTGTGTGTGCGTGCGTGCATGTTTGTGGACATTTGTATTTGCGTGTACTGTATATGTGTGTGTGTGTGTGTGTGCGTGTGCCATTTCGGCATCAGAGAGCATCACATTAAGCAATGAGCGAGGTTACGTGTATAAATATATGTAAATATATAAACATGTTGGTAAAGATGCAGGCCTGTGGATGTGTGGCCGTGCGGCCTGGGGCGTTGTGTTTCATAGACAGTCATAGTCTGAGTCCTAATCTGATCAACATTATCAACATTAGCAGCTTGGAGATCCCAGAGGGTTTGGGGAGGATTCTCATGGCACTGGCGGTATCGCCAGTCCGTCCCATCAGCCTGTCCTTCAGTCTGCTATCTCTGCTGTTCATCTCTCAGACAAAACCTCACAGGGTTTGGCTAGCTATGTTTTCTTGCACACACACACACACACATATAAAACAGCACACGCACACACACACACACACACACACACACACACACACACACACACACACACGCACGTACACACGCATGCACGCGCGCAGATACAAGCTCACTCAGCAAGATAAGCCAAAATAAATACAAATCATCTGAACACAAATGTGCAACCTATTCATCACATGTCTCCAGCATGGACATACGCGCACACACAAATGCATACACACACGCATACATCCATACATGCACACACACAAACTGACACACAGACTCACACACACAAAGAAGAAAGGGAGGTGGAGGAAACTCACGGTTTCTAGGTTTGTCATCGTCCAATCCCTCCTCTTCATTTTCTGGGTCAATGTCCTCAGCCTGAGTGATCCAGTCCAGATAGCCCTGTGAACACACACACACACACACACACAATTTGTGAGAAACACATTCAAAAGTGTGTTCATTCACTCACACTCACTCACACATAAACACCCACATGCACACTCACTCACACATTCCCTCACGAGCACATACTCACATGCACACTCACTCACACACCGACTCACGTGAACATAATCACACAGGTCATGTCCTGTCATGTATCCTACCTTGAGGTCCTCTTCTAGCTGCTGTTTCTCTCTGAGCTTCTGGAAGTCTCCCCTGGCTTTGGCCTTCTCCCTCTCCTTAGAGAACTCTCTGGAAGGGATATAGAGAGACATAGAGGGGGGGGGGGAAGAGAGAGAAAGAGAGAGAGAGAGAGAGAGAGAGAGAGAGAGAGAGGGAGAGAGAGAGGGCGAGAGAGAGAGGAAAATAGAGAGGTAGCCAGAGATGGAGAAAGAGAGGGAGAGAGAGATAGGGGAGGAAGAGAGAGAGAGGAGGGAGAGGTGAGGGGTGAGAAAGAAGAGAGAGAGAGGAAAATAGATGGACAGGGAGGAGGGAGAAGGGGAGAGAGAGAGACAGGGGAAGGGAGAGAGGTAGCCAGATATATAGAGAGAGGGAGAGGGAGGAGGAATAAAGAGAGAGGGGAGAAAGAGGGAGGGCGAGAGGAGGGGGGGGAGGTGAGGGAAGAGGGAGAGATTGACAGGGTGAGGCAGAAGGGGAGAGAGAGAGAGGGGGGGAGGAGGAGAGGTGACAGAATCTGAACATGTCCACTGAATAATTGTAAAGTCATCACAAAAAACAACAGCAGAAAAACTGAATGATGACAGTGAAACTTCAACAGCAATTTAAACATTCTTCTTCTTCAGGGGAAAAGACCCCCCAGGGGGAGAAAAAGCCTGTCCAAGATCAAATCAGATACAGAGCGTTATGGAGAGAAGCAATCTGTGGGGAAACAGATGAGACACGTTAGTGGGAGAGCCAGGAGCAGGGGGGGGGAACAGCAGTAACATGCAGCCATGCGGTCCGCCTCGGCTGAGACACTCTCACTGCGGCGACCAGATGCCACCGTCCAATCACAACTGACAAATTCACTCATTCACCTAATGAACATTTGATTCTAATCACCGATGTCTCCGCGGACTCCAAATTGATTTTAATTGGGAACAGTATTTGTGCAGCGCTAGTGGTTGGTTCTAATGTTTTAAAAGGTCTCTGCAGCAGCTGTCCCCGGCTCTAGTAAACCGGTCAGGCTGCTCTGGATGTGGGTGACCGGTCAGCGCTGCCCGGGGTTTTTGGAAATGTGCCGGAACAACGCGGGACCACGCTGAACGCTGACGGACAGCGTGGCCGAGGGCCTCCTCGCTCTCCTCTCTCGGCTCAACGCGACGGTCTCCAGACGGGGGGGGGGGGGGGGGGGGGGGGGGACAGTACCGGACAAGGTGGTCCGGAAGGTCGAAAAGACACAACCAGCGCCGCACATCCAGCGGACACAGAAGGACGTTCCCAGCGAGGGTTCTGAAGGGAAGCATCGGGAGGGAGAGGGGGATGATGTAACCTGCTGAAACCGCTCCAGAGCAGGTGAGAGGATGAAAGGCGGAACTGTTCGTTACTTTGGCCCTGCCTTTTAGAAAACGCACTGGGGTTTCTTTCCGTTCTGGCTGCAGGGCTCCCGCTGTAAACACTCCCTTCAATTCAGTCCCAATAAACCGAGGACAGGTGTGTCGCGGTGACGCATCAGCAGGTGGCCGGCGAACCCCTACCGCCAATCACAGGCTATCATGCGGCGGTAAGCGTGTGTTGAACCCAGGGAGACCGCCTCCTCAGACCGGATCTGGATTTCCTCTCGGTGGGCAAATCTCGGCTCACGGCCGCTCTACGGTTCCTAGGCAACCAGAGGACGAATGTACTTATCTAATGACGAGTATGGCGTGTCGCAGTCGATACACAAGTGGCCGCGTGTTGTGCTGCAGCAGTGTTGCCATCTTTCCCCCCGTGATTATCAGTGTGTTTGTGTTCCACTGGCCAGACAATGAGGATGATCTATGAACTGCCGTACAATGGGAGAACACTTTGCTGCATCAATCACTTTTTACAATCACAATCTAGAGTGGAACCAAGCTCGTAATAACCATATCGCACCCTGGACTGGAGGAAAAATCAATTTCTGCGTGTGTGTGTGTGTGTGTGTGTGTGTGTGTGTGTGTGTGTGTGTGTGTATGAAGTTCACATGTGAACAAAGGTGCACACACATACACACACACACACACACACACACACACACACACACATATACACGTGTGTGTGTGTGTGTGTGTGTGTGTGTGTGTGTGTGAGTGAGTGAGTGTGTGTGTGTGTGTATGTGTGTGTGTGTGTAAATGTGTGGTCCCGGCTGTGTGTGAGAGAGACTAAATGGTAAAGGCAGGAAGCACAGGGGGGGAAAATGAAATAGTTGGAGAATTCTCTTATCTTAAATGTTTCTCTCTCTCTCTTTTCCAGGGCATTCTTCCATTGTGTGGATCGTTGTACCTCGCTCCGCCTTCTCGTTGAATCGATACTTACCCCTTCTCGACCCTATATATTCTTCCACAGGCTAGTCTAGCTCTCTCACTTTTCTCAGTTTCTGTCTCGCTATCTCAGACGGCTAACTTAGGGTTTTAATTTTAGACACACACACACACACACACACACACACACACACACACACACACTTAATTCTTATCACATTGAGTCCTTTTGTCTGTCCTTCACTGCTTACATGTGTCTCTCTCTCTCTCTCTCTCTCTCTCTATCTCTCTCTTAATCTCTGTCTCTTACCCTCCCTCGTCCATTATTGTTCCAACTCAGTACCTCTGCCACACACACACACACACACACACACACACACACACACACACACACACACACACACACACAACCAAAATCAGTTAGTAAGAGGTCAGCCTGTGTAGTAGTTTGACAGCCTCATTAGTCAGCAGTCAGACAGAGATCCAGTCAGCCCTGCAGCTGTTTACAGCCGATAAAGTGCTCCGTCTCGCTCTCCTGGAACACAAATAATATCAGCTTTTGAAAAAATGTTTTAGAACTAATCATGAGGTTGATTAATAATTCATGAGCGTGGATGTGTCTTCACACACGCACGCGTTTGTCCGGTCTTCTGTCCCTCCAAACGGTCATCGTCACTCGTCATCCTGACCTTGCGCGAGTCATGAGGGCATTAGCCTGTTCTACTCGCACAGCGTGCATAATTCAACCTTTCATCGTGAGCGCAGCGCAGGGGACCTCGATGACAACAGAGTTCAGGGCTGTGTCCGGGTGGGAGCGTGCTGGCACAGCATGCAGTTGTATGCCCACATTATCACATCTGCTGCTTTAACTTTATCTTTAATGCATGGTACTGAATGCGGCTCTTGCTTTGACATGAGTCAGATCTGGTTGAGTATAGGCTAAGGACATATAGGTCAAAAAAGTATTGCGCTGCTGTGTTGTGTACTCTGAAACAAATACATCAAAGTTAAAGAATATCTTTGCTTCTGATATTAATTTACCAAGACTTGCTACTGCCTCAGAAAGACAGGAAACAAGAGCTAAGGTGGACTTAAAGGGGAACCTATGCCTCATACACATGTTCAGTCCATTCTCCAAGGCCCAATTTGGAAAAATGATGGTCCAATGATGGTCAAAGGTCCAACCTCTCCACAAAACCTGTCTCGGGAATGGAGCTGATATTGAATTCTCCTATATTAGGAGAAGACTATTTCTCTCTGGGACGTCCTGCCAGAGGTGGGCCCTGCGCCGAGTGAGAGCAAACATTTTACATTTTACATTTAAGTTTAAGTTTTACATTTCGCTGACGTTTATCCAACGCGACTTACAACCATTATTCACATATTCACACACCGACGGCGGAGTCAACCACACAGGAGGGCGACAGCCAGCTCGTCAGGAGCAGTCAGGGTGAGGCGTCTCGCTCAGGGACACCTCGACACTCAGCTAGGAGGAGCCGGGGATCCAACTAGCAACCTTGTGTTACCAATCAACACCTGAGCTACTGTCGCAAGAGCAAGCTCCGCTTCCTTTCCAAACAAACTCAGCCGAGGATGGAGAGGGGGGTGGGGGGGAGAGGGAGTGAGGAAGCAAGAGGGAGGGAAAGGACAGGAGGAGGAGGAGGAGGAGGAGGAGGAGGAGGAGGAGGAGGAGGAGAATCAGCGGTAGCGGGGTTAGTTCATTTGGTCTGCCTTGATCCAGCGACCCTGCGGCCTTACCCGCTCAGCACCCCCAGAACCAAGTTTAGCACAAAGAAGGATCCGATGATGATTAATGTGACAAAATAGAGCCAGGGCCAGCTGTTCCCAATCGCATCATTCACCTGGGTGGAGGGGGTGGGGGGGACACGGAGGGGAGGGGAAGGAGGGAGAGAGGGAGGGGAGGGACGGCAGGGATCACAGGTAAAGATGGATGATGGTGGGAGGGGAGAGAAGTGAACAGAGGAAGGCCAGAGGGGATAAGAGGAGAGGAGAGGAGAGGAGAGGAGAGGAGGGGAGGGGAGAGGAGAGGAGAGGAGAGAAGGGGAAATGAGAGGAGAGGAGAAGAGAGAAGAGGAGAGGAGAGGAGTGAACACAGAGGGATAAACAAGAAGTGGAAGTTAGTTAAAGAGGAAAGGTGATGAAGAGAGCGGGAGAGGGGAGAGGGGGGAGGGGAAGGAGGGAGGGAGGGGGGAGGGGAGGGGAGGAGTTAACACCTATTTGTTGGACCACACAGTGCTGGAGTCAACTGTACTGTACACCACACACACATTCATATGCTGAGGAACATCTTGCCTGTAATAAATTCATTGATCATTCACAGCCCATCATTCTCATCTCATCGCCCGCCACACAAGAACATCCAAAGACGAAGGAATTCTTAATAGATTTGCCAATACATGAACGGCAGAGCTTTTCATATCATATTACATACATATTTTCACTGCGTATGACATTGACACTGCATATGGCTGTGAATGCTTCATGAAACAGAGTAAAATTGGTGTTAACATTACGACTGGTCCTGCAGAGATCAACAGGTCGGATTCAAAGCAGTTCACAGTTCACATGTCAGCAGTGCAGTGCAGTGTGTCCTGGAGGTGAGGTGACGCAGAGGCAGACTGTTTGCAACAAGACTCCACTGTTGGGAGATCTCCCACCACCACAACGTGACACCATCAGCCTCTGCTTTACACCAAACCGGGTTATGTTGAAGTGACTCAGATTGTTCAAGTGACTCAACTGAGAGGTGTGTGCGTTCATTCATACATTCATTCATTCAACCTAGTATTTCAGCATTTTCAAAAGGCTGAAATAACAGTAGTAGTATATAGTAGTAGCATTAAGAAATGAAGTACTCAGTACTCAAGTAGTAATAGCGGTAGCCATAGTGTGAGGTCACAGTGTGGTGTTTCAACAGGATGTTAGGGACCCAGCCAATATACCGATATACTAGGCGATACTCCTTGTTAGATACGACCCAGGTTCGATTCCCACCTGCAACACTATGCTACATCACTGCCATTGCCTCTCTGTTTCAACCCACTTCCCTGTCCCTCTCCACTTCATAAAGGCGTACAAATTATAAATAGAGATAAAAGTAATCCTACTCTTGTGGAGCTAATAATACAATGTTATTTTATCTTTCCCTCACCGCCAGTAACTTCATGCTGTCCTGAGAAGAACCGCTCCACCATTTCATATTGATGCATGTGTTGACCCGAGGGCTGAATTATTTATACCCCTGTGCGTCCCTGTGGTGGAGGGGGGGGTGGGGGGTGGTGCTTATACTAAAACCAGCATGACGCGGCGTAGCATTAAAAATGGTGGCGCAGCGCTTATGAAGCAAAGAACACACACACACACAAACTGAACACACACACACACACACACACACGCAGACAAACTGAACGCACACACACACACACACACACACACACACACACACACACACACACACACACACACATATATGTATCCATGACACTTGAGTTCCTTGCTGGACTGATTTAGGTGATCTGATTGAATGCGGATGATGTATACACTCTTTCAGAGAGGAGATATACATTTACATTCTGCGTCAGTGTTATAGAGACGGATCAATGGAGTCTTGTTGCATTAGTAATTCACATGACATCATTAACATCTTTAAACATTGAACAAATCAAAATCACAAGACATTAGTGTATGATCGCTCAAACACACACACACACACACACACACACACACACACACACAATGACGCACACAGACCCACACTCTGAACCTCGTGCGCACTCTTACCCGCTCAACACCCCCAAAACGAGATTGAGCACGAAAAAGGAGCCGAAGATGACGAGAGAGACAAAATAGACCCAGGGGAGCTCATAACCCATAGCATCCTGCATCTGGGAGAGAGACAGCAGAGGAGAGAGAGAGAGGGAGAGAGAGAGAGAGAGAGAGAGAGAGAGAGAGAGAGAGAGAGAGAGAGAGAGAGAGAGAGGGGGGGGGGAGGGAGAGAGAGAGAGGGAGAGAGAGAGGGTGAGAGAGAGAGAGAGAGAGAGAGAGAGGAACGGAGGAGGGATGAGAAGGAGGTGGGAGACGTGTTAAAAAGAGAGACAGAGCAAGTGATAGAAGTTTGAAAGGAGAAGAAGAAAGGCAGGGGGGAAGAAAGAACAGGCAGCAGAGTTAAACAAGGCCCGGAGAAGTGTGTGCGTGTGTCTGATGTGTAGAACAGCGGCATGATCTCTGCTTGTATATAAGCAAGTGTTCTGCCAGAGAAAAGGAGAACATTTAACAACGCTAAAGGCCGGGGGGGTAAATGCGATAATCTGGTTGAAACACACGCACCGTGCAAAGATATTTGGTGCCTTCACGTGCTATGGAAATGATGGTAAATACCAAAAGCCGACGTGAAAATTGCACATGAATGCCCCCTCACGTCGTCATTTCCACTGGAGAGCTCGTAGATTATTTTTGATACACAAGCTGCTGAGATAAGACCTTTTCAAAAAAAATAATCTCTACTATTCATGATCTATAAAATATACAGCATATTATTTACCGTTTGTGTTTTGATAAATCCTCTTCTTGCTGTAGCAGATGAATTAGGCAGTATAACATTTTTTACCCAAGTAACAGATCAGGATCTGTGGGTGCGCCATGTTTCATTTCACTACAACAACAAAAGCACTTGAACACAACAGACTCGTAATTTCCAGTTCACAAATGGAAACAATCATCTTTTCCATTGCACGTGAAGGCATCATGAGTCAAAAGCACCACAGAGCTTCTGCAAGGAACACTAACGGAACCCTGCAATCTGACATGGGTAGCGTTCTTTATTACAAAGACATGAGTCCATTGAGAGTGGGCTAAGTCAACACTCAGCCCAAAAGCTAGACCTTCAGCTGGTGCTGGAGGCCATGAGCACCTTCATCGAAAGCAACACATGCCAGTTTGTTTAAGTTGAAGAGTTGACACTTGATCTGAGGAAGAGAGAGAGAGAGAGAGAGAGAGAGAGAGAGAGAGAGAGAGAGAGAGAGAGAGAGAGAGAGAGAGAGAGAGAGAGAGAGAGAGAGAGAGAGAGAGAGAGAGAGAGAGACACACAGATAAAGAAAGCCAAAAGGGAGACTAGGGCAGGGAGGGTGTGGGAACAGTAGCTATCTCGTGCTACTGGTATGCATCATCTATCTTCCGACATATTCACATATTCACATTGCAGAGCCGAGCAAACCTAATGGAGCATGCTTAGCCAATCGCTCATGTGGACATAGTGTTGCTTTCGAATTACAAATAAACACGCTTGGTAACAATTTGAAGAGATATCACACTTGATCAACATTTTGTGAATCATTGCGAAACATTTGTTTGTGGTCGTAGGCAAGATGTGTGGCAGATGTTGTGTAGTAGTTATTTGGTGTGTGTGTTTCTGTGTGTTTCTGTTAAAATATGCAGAAAAGAAAATAAGGAATGAAGCGGAAGGGGTGTGAGCTTGCAAGGGGTTCTGCTTTGCATATTGCGTACGCACATATGCACACGCGCGCACACACATACACACACATACATACACACACGTGCGCAAATACGCTCATCAAAACACAAATCATCAATTCATGAGTGTTCACTAAACATTAAAAAGTAAACTTGTCTCAAGTGTCATATAATATACCCAATTAAAGTGTGTCATGTAGTATGAAGATCACGTATTTGTGAAAAAGTTCACTCATCATAATAATGTAAGTATTGGTTTGTCCTTCAAAATTCGCAGGAGCCTGAGAAGTGGTGCATGGATGCTTTAGATTAAGCTATATTTTATATTTGAAAATATATTTTTAGGGCTTTTAATTTTTCCTAAGCATTGATAATGTCCACTTATGAATTCCCAATATGTATTTAAGTCACAGCTTTTAATGCAAGAAATGTTGATGAAGTTAGTCGTCGCGTGAGTGGGGGCGGGATAGCCTATCGTTTATCGTTCACATCCCAGCCCAAAGGTTGTGGGTTCAAGACCTGTGTTTGCTATCGGGTGATCTCAGCTCTACCGGCTGATGTGTGATGACTATCGAACGACTTGTCTATGGCTTCAATGTAATGCTTTTTTTATGGTATGTACAGACGAGAAACAGCTCACATGTTATTACAGCTAAATGGGCTGGTATGACACATGACAGATGGCCAGGGTACCACGGTAACCCTGTAAGTCTACCACCTTGACTGACTATTCTTCTATGTGAACATGCAGTGTGCATGCTTGAACGCACATGTGTGTGTGTGTGTGTATATGTTTGTGTGTGTGTGTGTGTGTGTGTGTGCATGCGTGAACGCCCGTGTGCATGTGTGTACGTGTGTGCGTGCACGTGTGTGTTCGTGGTCGTGTAGTGTACTCTCGTTGAGTCATGCATTAAGATTTCTCACACGTAGTTATTGAGTCGGCGCCTTCAATTACAGAAGGCATCGATTTAGAACAAGATAGGAGCCAGCGGGGCGACCAGACAGAGGGGGTGTGTGTCTGTGTGTGTGTCTGTGTGTGTATGCGCGGCTACATGCATGTGTGCATGTGTGCATGTGTGTGTTTGCGTGGATGCATGCATGTGTGTGCATGCATGTGTGTGTACACATATAACGCATATACACCATATATACAACACCATATAACTCCCGAAATGAAACCCCTGTAATACAAAATAATATATAATATATAAAATACATCATATATACACTCACACACACACACACACACACACACACACACACCAACACACACCAACACACAGACACACACACACGTCCCCCCCACTGGGCGGGTGCCGGCTCACCCAGTACAGGACCTCCGTCCAGCCCTCCATGGTGATGCACTGGAACACCGTGAGCATGGCGAAGGCGAAGTTGTCGAAGTTGGTGATGCCGTCGTTGGGCCCCTCCCAGCCCATGCAGCACATGGTCCCGTTCTGCCCGCAGTGCCTCCCGTGGGCCCCGCTGAAGGCGCACGGGGCCGGCTTCTCCTCCACGATCGCCCCTGGGAACCGGGCGGCAGTGTTCCGTGGATTAAAGGTGGAGTATGCAAAGCAACTCCGCTCCTGCCCCCCTCCCCCGCCGTCCCTGCTCTGTCCCAGCCCCGCCCACCCTCAAATCACCCGACTGGGAGATTTCTCTACGCTGCTCCAGAATCGGAGCGATTCAGCCAGAGCCCTGTAGCCTTAAAGGTCCTATACTATACCACCAGGTGTGAGTGAGATTTGCCATTACAGGCCAAAATTTGCCTCTTCTGACATCACAAGTGGGCGTGTCCACCTAGATGTGTGCTGGATAGATCAGTCTACCAGCTGACCCAGTGGACTGTAGAAAACGTTGCTCATCTTTACGCCATACATCTAGGTGGACACGCCCACTTGTGATGTCAGAAGAGGCATATTTTCAAAAGGGCTTGTAACGGCTAATCCCACTCTCACCTGGTGGTATTATATGTTACCTTTAAAGTTAGCATCTGCATGACAAGAATGTGTTTTTTCCAAAACACATTCTTGCCGGAAACATGCTGTACCTTTAATGTTTTCCATTCATTATTCGATCTTTCTGATTGGGTTTGTCATCCTCTGATTGGTCCCCGTTATCAATAAGGATGATCAATGGACTCTCGAGAGGAAATGAGATATAATAATACATTGATTGAGGAGCCACTTAAAAGCGCTCTCTTAGACGTGTGTCACGGAGGCGAAACACATGGACGGACACAATCAACGTTTCCACCGGATTCGATTGAGTCGTTCTTCTTTACACACACAATAGTGCTGCGTCAGGGTTTGACTCGGGCAGGATTGAAGCGCTCTCTGCGTGTGTGTGTGAGTAACATGTAGGATAATGGACGTGGCGTTGCGCAACCACTTACCCCTTTGGGGCCTACAACATTATCAAAGTCCATTTGTACCTGAAACCACTTAGGGTTTATCGTCTCAATCAAACACACTCGCTGTCCCTTTCAATTATTCTCTAAATCGTTCATAGACTCCCCAACGCTAATTGCCAACGTTAATGTTATCCAACTCTGCTCGTTTAAAAAGGAACACAACAACAGCGTTTAAAAAGGCTGAGTCTGATTTCCTTTTTGGTCAACAACCAATCACAGTCTTCCCACACTAATGTATTTCTCCCGTGAGGCTCATTGTTTGAAAAAGCAGCAGATCAGCCATAACCTGCTTTTAAGCTTGATTCCAGGTTTCCATGTACATGTTGTCACTGTGTGGGTGGGACAACATGTAAACAGTGTCCTCTTGTGGTGACATTAGGCCTGCAGGACAGCGGGCAACATGCTGCCGGAATCAGGGCAGATGAAAATGGAGAGAAAGCGTCAAAAGGAGAGAGTCAAGAGGCTGCTGATATACAGCAGCATGGATTCACTAGAGGTCGTTAAAAACCAAGTGGGGGTGAAACAACTCTACGTTTTTCATTTTCAGATTTCAGATCAGATTTTTTAAGTTATTGATTTTTCTTCAGATTCCCATCCATTATTTAAGGTTCAAAATCGCCACCGATGAATTCCGGGATTTCTAAAAGTAAAAGCATCCACAATGAGACGAACGTACAGGGGAGCGCTTGTCCCACACGACGTGTTCATATAAAAGATCTGCGTCTACCTTTGTTCCCGCCCTTGTGTTCGAAGCAGGTCTTGTGCATCTTTCCCATGAACAGCTCCAGCCCGATGATGGCGTAGATGATGATGACGAAGAGGACCAACAGGGCGATGTGCAGCAGGGGGACCATGGCTTTGATTATAGAGTTCAACACCACTTGTAAACCTAGAGAGCGCACACACACACACACACACACACACACACACACACACACACACACACGAACACACACGCAGAACCAAACGCACACACACACACACAAACACACACAGACACACATGCACGCACACATAAACACAAACATACACACACACACAAACACACACACACACAAACGCACACGCACAGGGTTAAAGAAAAGTCAGTAAACCATTGCCTGCGTGGTTCCCGTGGCATTGTGAGGATTGGTATTGCATGACGGATGCAGTTGGTGCTCGCTAGATAAAGAAAATAGGAAAGAATTGGCAGCAGATCAGTCGCTTCTCTGTTTGACTTCAATCTCCGTGCAAATCCCCCCCCAAACACTTTCACGTGTGTTGATGCCTGTCACAGGCGGCCACCTTCAACGCACACTTGTTCAGCACACATTCAACACACGTCTTCTGCCTCTGCGGTCATTCTCTCTCTCGAGTTCAGGGCGTTCAGAAAGCTGGGGCAGAGTTAAGTGTTGTCCAGACTTTTAAATGTCAGGATGAGTGATTTTACGATGTTTAAAAGGAGGAGGAAATGACCAAAACTGATCTCATATAAAGTTAAGATTAGAGACAAAGTGAAGTATAATCTTTAAGCAGCACTAAAGTGAGTACCGAGCACAAACGCTATCGAGCGGCAGTTTTAATGCCACGTTGACTCTGAACAGGTCAGACGAGTAATTACAGCTCACCTCATCATGCCGGGCACGTCTCAGACACAGCAGTAAAGGTGTGAGCTCCAATATATGGAATACACACACACACACACACACACACACACACACACACACACACACACACACACACACACACACAGCCGTTGTATGAACAACAGGCACAGCAGCTTTGCGTCGTGATGATTGATGAGTTCATCTTCTGCTGCTGGGGCCTGAGAACCTGACAACACAGCTGAGGAACAGGACCCCTAGCCTCTGGGCGGGTCGGTGGGTGTGCGTGTGTGTTCTCTTTGTGTGTGCGTGTGTGTGTGGGTGTGTGTGTGTCAAGTGTGTGTGTGTATGTCTGTGTGTTATGTGTGTGTGTGTGTGTGTGTGTGTGTGTGTGTGTGTCGAGTGTTTGTGGATTGTGTGATTATGTGTGTGTGTGTGTGTGTGTGTGTGTACGTGTGTGAGTGTGTATCGAGTGTTTGTGCATTGTGTGTGTGTGTTTGTGTGTTTGTGTGGGTGTGTGTGTGTGTGTGTGTGTATCGCTTGTTTGTATATTGTGTGATCATTATGTGTCTGTGCGTGTACGTGTCTGAGTGTGTATCGAGTGTTTGTGTATCGTGTGTGTGAGTGTGAGTGAGGTAGGGAGAACGAGAGAGAAGAAAAAGAGAGAGTGAGAGTGACAGAGAGAGAGTGACACAGAGAGAGAGAGAGAGAGAGAGAGAGAGAGAGAGAGAGAGAGAGAGAGAGAGAGAGAGAGAGAGAGATGGACTCCTGGAATATGTATACCTCAAGGAGGTCCAATATCGGCTTTAATCTTCACTTCACAGCACTGCCATTTTTACCCAATTCCTCTTGGCACCTGGTCCTGACAGCTGTACTCATCACTCTCCATCTCTTCACTCCTCCTTTTGATCCATTTCCACCTAACCTTGACCTATCTATCTATCTATGATCTATTTATCTATCTATCTATCTATGATCTATCTATCTATCTATCTATCTATCTATCTATCATATATCTATCCATCATCTATCTAGCTATCATCTATCTATTTATCTAGATATATCATCTATCTATCTATCATCTATCTATTTATCCAACCATCCATCCATACATACATCCCTCCATTTATCCATTCCTCCATCCGTCAATCCATTAGTTCACCCATCTCTCCTTCCCAATCGTTCCATTGATCCATCTCTGCATCCCTCCCTCTCCCTCCCTAGCCTCCCCCCCCTCTACTTCCTCCTCCATCCTCCCTCCCTCCTCTCTCCCCCTCCCCCTCCCTCTCCCCCTCTCTCCCTCGGTCCCCCTCCCTCCTCCTCCTCTCTCCCTCCTCCTCCTCTCTCCCTCTCTCCCCCTCTCTCCCTCGGCCCCCCTGCAGCAGTACTTACTGGGTACTCCAGAGACCAGCCTGAGGGGTCGTAGGACTCTGAACGCCCTAAGAGCTTTGACATCGAAGCCGGCCGCCTTCCCTCCGATCGGAGTGCCGCCGTCACCCTTGGTGGCCTGCTCCAAGATGGCACTGAACAACCTGGGAAGAGAGACACACACAGCCCAGTTGAGTTTGTTACATTCTTGCTAAAGCCCTCAACACCTGATAAGCTTTCGGCTCGATTCAACATCATAAAAAGCTGCGGTCAACCTTTTTCTCCTGCTGAAAACACAAAGGAAGAGCAGCAGGAATTAATGCATCAATCATCATCATCATCATCATCATCATCATCATCATCATCATCATCACAGCTCTTCTCCTCCTAAAACGTTCCACAACATGATTAGCGTCCATCAAAGTACTCTCAAGCGCTCGTCGTCTGGATTCCATGTTTTTTTTGGAAGTCAAACAAAGTAATCTGATTGGCTCTCACTTTGAGAGGTCAGCTTCAAACCGTGTTTTCAAAGCTGAAAATGTCATGACATTGAGAATATCATTTAAATTTATTTTTACTTCCATAAAATTCTAATATGTTCAATTATCATTTCACAGTCTATTTCTGTTGGATTTAATTCAATGGTACAGCACAATTAGCAATTGGGTGTCGTTTACCCAATTATAGTTGCTCTAATTAAGTATGTTGGGCGCTTCCCTTCGTTGCCCCAAACGAATATGTGTCGAATAAAGGTATTTCACAGCCTATCAAATGCCTTTTACTGTGGAGTTTGTGTTGGCTAAACGTGAGTCATGTCATTACTTCAATATTTGGTCGTGGTCCTTTATAGCTCAGAAATCAGAGAACATAATGAGCACTCTTCATTGGGGTGAATAGTTAAGGGCCGATTGATCGATAGTACTTTATTAGCAATGTTAGGATCTGACCAAAAGATTCACCATCTCACCAGGTGGAGGAGTTCTCTCTTTTGTCATCAATCATTTCTATGTACATGACCTCCACTTGATTTTTATATTTTTATGAGAAACATTCGGTAGATTCAATAGAGTGACAACACACAATGCTCTATAGTGGAACGATACTACTGCCAAAGTTGTTAGAATAATCTACACAGGAACGGGAATTTGAAGTGGACCAGGGAAATACTGTCAGAGAAAAAAGCAAGAGAAAACATGGGGATGAGGTGGAACTGATGAAAAAAACCATCCGGATACAAATCGTTTCCTTTTCCATACGATTTATTAAAAGCGGTTAAATTATTCACTGCTTTGAGACATCTGTTTTTACGACAGGATCTCATTGGCTTGAAATGAAGGCCAGCTGAGGTCTTCCTTTCACACTCTCTCTCTATTTCATTATTATTTTCCTCTAACACTTTCTCTCTCTCTCTCTCTCTCTCTCTCTCTGCCTCTGCTAACCCTCCTCTATGCTCCTACATCTTCCATTTCCCTACTGTCACCCAATTCAGTTTTTTTTTCTCATCTCCCACTATAATTTTTTTTTTTTACTCTGTCAACCTCTCTCTCTTCCCCCCCCCCTCTCTCTCTCTCTCTCTCTCTGTCTCTGTCTCTGTCTCTCTCTCTCTCTCTCTCTCTCTTTATCTCTCTCTCTTTCTCTCCTCTTCCTAAGATGCTTTAGAAATCTCTGGACAATTGCGTTTTCCGAGTAGCGTGGCTAAAAGGCCAGTTGCCACCGTGTTAGTCACAGAATTATCATTTAGCGCAGATGAAATGGCCACTTGAAAAGACCTCAAAAAACACATTGCCCTCTCTCGCTCTCCCTCCCCTCTCTCTCTCTCTACCACCTCTCACTCCATTTGATTATCTCTCGCCCTCACCCTCTTGCTCTCCTCTTCTCTCCACCAAAAACGTGCCATTAAGAAATGTGAAAAATGAATGGAGGTTGCGGGTTTTTGTGCATTGTGCGTTTGTTTTGCGGTGGTGGAACGTCACGGTGTAATTGCAGCCCTCGCGTGGGTAACCAGGTGGAGCGGAGGGAGATTGGCTGCTGCGTGTGAGCGGGGTTTAACATGGTGCGTGGGGACAGTGAAACAACATGTAAAGTTAAAGGAGGTGTCGTCGTTGAACGCACAATCCTGATTGTGTTTGGTCCATAATTGTTTGGAATTGGTTTGTAACTTCCTTGCGACAGATGAGCCGATGTTTCAAGAGGCTGTAAGAAGTTAGGGATCTAGTTTCCGATACACTCTTCATATTTTCTAGTTGGTAGTGGTCCGTCCGATGATTTGTACGTAAAAGAGAGGCACGTTACGCTATGTTCGACCGTTTTGCTTAAGATCTAAGTTGTTGTCGAGTCATTATGCTTATGAATGCATAAATCCAGATTTGCATATGGTGAATGGAAGTACTGATTCAGGATTTTCGATTTGCCAAACAGTTGTCAGCAATGGCTTTGTTTGTGGATTTTTGGGCCAGTTAGCTTGAGTAAAACTATACATATAAACGTGCAAGCACTTTTATTTGCTTGTAATAAAGTTGGCGAATGATGCCATGATGTGTAGCGCATTTCATATACAACATCGCTCAATATTACACTCAGCGATGCATCACAAAGAAAAGTATCACAAAGTTGCTCTGGGTCGTCCCCCCTCCTTCCTATAGCGCACAGTGCAAACACTAACCCTTAGTTTGTTTATTGGCCACACTATTGGACAATTCTGAAACTTGACACAGATTGTTGGTAACTTTAATCCATATTTTTTTTCATATGTTTAATATTGCATTTCCTTTTCATTTTCTCACGTGTGACAGTTCTGCTCAATGTCACTTCAAAATAAAAGGAAAAAAGAGAAAGTGCCTTTTATTTAAATTTAGCTGACAGGATTATCAAAAAGGATGTGGTTATTTTGGGTAAAAAACTAAAAGAATAGAATTGACAGAAAACATTCTTTGAAAAAGATACATATGTATATCGTTACGAGATATGAAATGACCCATATCGGGCTAGAAGATCAGATGTTGTCCATAACGCACAGCCCACCTGACACACCCTCATGTGACGACTGTAACACACACACACACACACACACACACACACACACACACGACGACCAAACAAGCTTCAAAGCCCACGGTGGAGGCTTGCATTGAACGGCTGGCGCTGCGACGGTTCGACTTCTACGGGCCAAATGCAAACTGACAGACATGAAGGGAAGTGGTTTGGTGCGCATCACTCTGGAGGAGAGGCCCAGGCAGTCGCTGCTCACACCAAACTTCTAGTCTGATGAACGCCATGATTCTCTGACGAATCACAGGATCCCAAACAGGCCTTGACGTCCTTTGATAAGCCGTAATTGAGGGGGGGAAATAGAGCGATCAGGGCCTCAGTGCTCTGCCTAAGAGCGCCACAGCCGGCTACTAGACAGCATAAGAACCGCGTGGACTCAGCTGTTTCGTGCAGATGAGACCGCCTGTTCACCAGTGCATTGAGTGTTCTGATTTAATATTTCGTCCTTTGTGTGTGTGTGTGTGTGTGTGTGTGTGTGTGTTTCTGCGCCTGTGTGTGTTTGCGCCTGTGTGTCTTCACCTGTGTGTGTGTGTGTGTGTGTGTGTGTGTCTGTCTGCGCCTGTGTGTGTCGGTGTGTTTGCGCCTGTGTGTGTGTGTGTGTGTATGTGTTTGCTCCTTTGTGTCTGTGCCTGTGTGTGTGTGTGTGTGTGTGTGTGTGTGTATGTGTGTGTTTGCTCCTGTGTGTGCGTGTGTGTGTGTGTGTGTGTGTGTGTCTGTCTGTGCCTGTGTGTGTGTGTGTGTGTGTCTGCACCTGTGTGTGTGTGTTTGCTCCAGTGTGTGTGTGTGTGTGTGTGTGTGTGTCTGCGCCTGTGTGTGTGTGTGTGTGTGTGTGTGTGTGTGTGTGTCTGTGCCTGTGTGTGTGTGTGTGTGTTTGCGCCTATGTGTGTGTGTGTGTGTGTGTGTGTGTGTGTGTGTGTGCCTGTGTGTGTGTGTGTGTGTGTGTTTGCGCCTATGTGTGTGTGTGTGTGTGTGTGTGTGTGTGTGTGTGTGCGCCTGTGTGTGTGTGTGTGTGTGTGTGTGTGCATGGGTTAGCATTAGCTCAGCTGCATAACAGAGTGGATTATTTCTGCCATGCTGTCATGTCGCTATCCATTCACTCCACCAACAGAAAGCCTCAAGTGAAACACTTGAAAATAAAAATAAAGAGGAGGCCGTTTAGCATACGAAAGCAGCCCTCAGCTGACTGCTGAGAGGAGCAGAGAGGGAGGCGAGGAGAGGAGAGGAGAGGACAGGAGTAAGGACAGGCTGAGTGCCAGAGAGAGAGGGGCTGAGCGGGCGGTTAGCCGTGTTAAAGGTTGTGTTGATGCCAGGGGCGCCGGAGACATGATAGCTACCAACAGGGCTGCGCATGTCCTTCATGGAGGAGCCAGACAAGCATGTGCAGCCACACCGGCTACTGTGACTGCATGCTACAGCAAGACACTCTGTATGTGTGTGTGCAAATACACATCGACAAGAAAAAATCTATTCTGTTCAGTATCGCGATATTTTGCGCATGCAATTATATCGATACTGTAGCGCAAAGTATTTCAATATTAAAAATATATATGTATATATATATATTTTTCGTTTACTCTGATAGCATGTTGCATGTTGACCAACTCCTTTTTCTGAATAAAAATGCCAATATTCCCAAATGAATTTAACATTTTTTTTATTATTCAAAGGCATTTGTAATGCCTTTTAATCGCAATAATATTGAATCGTGGCCCAAATATCGCAATACTATCGAATCGTTACATTTTTACCAATTCCCACCCCTAATATATATGTGTGTATAAGTAAATTAGAGCATTTGAATGTCATTAGTGTAGCTGTCCTATCCCCAAGGTACTTAGGGATGGACACTATACACACATGTGCGCACTGTGACGCCGTGAGCGTTACGCCTCTACCTCCCTCTGGCTGTGTGGTGCTCTTGAGCACTAGGCATATCGTTGCATATTCTTGGGTCATGTCTTGTCCTGTGCGCTTTGACCTGCAGGAGGAGCTGGAGATGAGCATTCCGGTACTAATGAGGGAATTGAAGCCATCCGTGTGTACGGCTGTCGGGTTATAGCCGGTGTCCTGTGGCCTCAGTCGCTCTCTCTGATCGGCTCTGGCCAGACGCGTTTGAGGGATGGCTGCAGCGGACCGCAGCCAGCAGTGCCCTTTTGCGTTATGCATTACACGTGTCATGCCGACGTGCATGACTCTTTACGTTACCTTATCTTTTGATTTATGGAAATACTTGTCATTAAATTGACATTATTGTAATGAACGTGACCCGACGGTGTCTGTCTCCTTATGTCCAACGCCTTTGAGCCAAGGCGTTGGTGACAGCACTCACACAAAAACACACACACATGCACAGGATGCAGCTGCCGCATCTTGTGCGTGTGTGTATGTTTGCCTGTATATGTGTGCATGCATACACAAAGTTTGCAAATAGACAAAAATCCAAAATTCTCAAATTGACAAAAACACACACGTACACACACACACGTACACACATGTACACACACACACACACACACACACACACACACACACACACACACACACACACACACACACACACACACACACACACACACACACACACACACCTACATGTGTACACACACACACACACACACACACACACACACACACACCTACATGTGTACACACACACACACACACACACACACACACACACACACACACACACACACACACACACACACAGTTGCACCTAAAGGAGGCAGGGCAGCACACTGCTAAGAGCGGCCGATTCCTCTCACTGATCATGTTAGATGTTCTGGGGGCTCATGATCAATTATCATTACTCATACAGGTTGTCCCCCTTCACCACACAGGTGGTGGTGGGAGTGCTACAGTTGTGTAGCAGATTCATCTCATGCTGGCTTTAGCAATGGAGTTAAGACCGAGAAATTCTTTGCTTCCGAAATACCACAAAAATTAAAGCCACAAATCAAGTCAATCAAGTCAATTTTCTCTTTAAGGGAGTACAATTATTACACCGGCTGACAGAGGGTGCTATATTGTATCCCCAACGTTAAAACTAACAACATAAAAAATGTAGAGATGCACCGATTGCAATTTTCTTGGCCGATTTCAGATTTTGTAATATGTACCTGCTGATTTCCCGATTCGGGCCAACTCAGATTTAAAAATAAAAATTGCTGGAGATATTGGACGGAAAGTTTTTTGTACAAATAAAATCAAACGGAAAATAAATTCAATATAAAAAATTTAAATTTTTTATATAAAAAATTTAAATTTTTTATATTGTATCGAAATATTAACAGAAGTGCAATATTTACAGAATCGCAAGACATATTGGGAACTAGTTAGACGGTCTAAAAAGCTTTGCACCCGGCGCAAACTAGCAACGACACATGCGTCGGTGTAGAAAGTCAATTGCGCCGGGCGCAAGATAGGGCCCATAGTAGCATTGCGTCATATTTCTGCCCCTAGTAGGCTACGTAATATAGGTCTCTTTGTCACAACTCAAACATAATACATACCAATTGTGTCAAATCTATCCATGCAATTTATCCAGCCAATATATCTATATTGACTGTATAATGTATATGGACCAATAATTCAAGCCAATATAAATAAACAAGCCCATTTTGAATTATTTCATAAGAAGCAGACTTAATAACAAGCAACACATTGCTTCTCATTTTCTCAGTTTCAAAGAAACGCGCCCACGAGCATCAGTCACATACACCAACAATCACGGGAAATTAGGCTTTCATTCTCGGAATCAATGCAACAATTGCTTCTTTTTTTTTTAACGTAAAAGGATCTTTCACAGATGTTAATCAGTGGAGACTCTCACCCCCCTCCCCCTCCGTTCGCGGCCTGCTTGGCTGCTGACTGAAGTGTGCCCGTTCAGCGACTTTCATTAGGAACAGAATGTCAGCGTTAGGAAGGAACCGGACTCAACGGCTTTGAGCCGTAGAGCTACACAGGATAGAAGCTAACAGCTAACCCCTTCAAGGCTTTCTCACGGCGCTTCTCTATGTGACATCAGTGTCTGTTGGCAAAGCTTTGGTTGCGGCGAGTTCTGTGACTCATTCTGCGTGACTTCCTGTGTTCTCTTTTGACTCTCACACTTCCCGCCGGTGCTGTCGGTCTGTTTGGACGCACTGCAGCGGCCGGCGCCCTTCTATCTGCTCCTGCGGCCGCGTTCTTTTATTCATCCTCATTTCGATTCAAGTAACTCTACTGTGAACTTTAATATGAAAAAGGACAAAAAGTGAGAACACAGAGTAAACAGAAATAAAAGAGTTACCTTCTCTGTATAGAATATTAATAGATAAGGGGAATTTGTTATTATTGTTTAAGTCTGCTACGATAACTATTGTTCTTTCGTCTCCAGGACTGGACGAAGAAAGCGTCTGTCTGTGAGGCATGGAAGGAGGAGTCTGAAGTATGTTTGAGGGAGAGCAGATGTCTGAACTATTGATTACCAAACGTTCAGGAAGTTTTCATTGACATTGTAAGGAGGTGACGGGAGAAGTGGAGTGGATGTCCTGTCGGTTGGCTAGCCAGGCAGGGCTGGTATTGTGGCCCCCATCTGGGAAAAGACCCTGCCAATAGACCCACCGAGCTGTGGCATTCACTGCCCAGAATCAATCCATACAATATGCCATACCTCACAGGACTTAGAAATATGGAGTGCTTTGGAAGAAAAGACAGTGTGATAGAGCCCAAGCTCCCAATAGAACTCTAAGCTCGGCACAGAGAGACGAGTAAAGATATCTCCGGATTGGAGTATCATTTTGTTAGCATTCCTGTCGTTGACCATCACTCAAACACTCTGGAGCAATGGTGTGCTTAATTCTACAGATCTGTCAATACTTGTGTTTGCAAATCCGGTGGGCCTATAGGTCTTGGGGGGATGGACCTTGATATTTCATGTCAAAAGCAGTGGTATGTGATTTGTGGTCGTCTGTGGTGGTCTTCATCTCAGCGCGTCCACGTCAGGGAGCAGGTCAGGGTTCTCTTGTTACTTATCTTCTTATCGTTCGCCTTGGGCATGTTATCTAGCTTAGCTCATTATAGTCTTTAAATTACTGTTAGACACATTTAAATGAATGTGTGCATGAACAACATTACTTAGCGCACAGAACTATTTCTTTCAACCAATGCAATGCGACACTAGTTGCTATGCTAGGCTACGATTCAACGTCGCCTATAGAAATACCGATTCCATCGCTCACAGCAATTAACAGTTAATATTTCACCCGCGGAAACGGCCGTCACTGACGTTTTACAATCCGGCACGCGTATTCATACATTTTTCCTTTTCTCATTTTTCGATTGCAGATGCCCCACTTACCCTACGACGACGATGATGAAATCGAGGAGATTCCATCCGTTCCTCAGGTAGGCGTTGGGGTGGAAGAGTAGACCGTAGGCTATGACCTTCAGGAAGGCCTCCACCGTGAAGATGATGAGGAACAGGTACTCCACGCGCTCCTGGGGAGAGACGGGGGGAGGAGGGGGGAGGTCAGCTCGTGAGACGATGGTTTGGTCATTTCGTCCTTATGGGTTTGAAAAGAGTGTGTGGTCACTGCTATGGAACGAGGAGTAGTTATGAGCATTGGATTGAAGTATTTGGAACTTAAAGTTAGATTAGATGCACACGCACGCACGCACGCACGCACGCACACACACACACACACACACACACATCCTTATGAACACACGCATACACACACAAATACGTGTGCCCACACAAACTCATACTTGACCAGTTTAACAAGAAAAATTACAAAATTCGCCTCTCTTTCACTCTCCCCCTCTCTCTCTCACACACACACACACACACACACACACACACACACACACACACACACACACACACACACACACACACACACACGTACACCATGTCCTGCAGCAGATTTCCACAGGGATTGTATCATGGTGACTAGAGCCAAGGGGGATCCTGGGAAATGACCGAAGATGGTCAGCGTGTGTGACTGTGTGCAGAGCAGGGGTGGCTCGTTGAGTTTTGGAACCCACCCAACCATTCATCCAATTCATCCATCCATCCGTGTATCATCCACCCTGTTCACCATGTCCCAGTGCAGCCAGTGACACTGTGGCCCATCTAGCTCATGGGAACCATTCCAAACTACACACATAATAATAATAATCTAACTGCATGCACTCTAATCTCTCCCTTCTACCTCTCCTCCTCTCTCCTGCAGCTCTCTCTCCATCTATCTCTCTCTTTCCCCCCCTCTCCTCCATCTTCTCTTTATTGCCCACTTCTGCCATTCCCCCTCTCCATCTTCCCCCTCTCTCTCTCTCTCCTACCCCAACCTCCCACACAGATAAACGTACCACTCTTCCCCCCCCCTCCCCCCCCCCGCCACCCACCCAGCCACCCACTCGGAGCCAGAGGCTGTGGCGGAGAACAGAAGGCTGGCCTGGGCGGCTCCCCGGGGGGCTCTCTGGCTCCCTGCGGAGCGGCCTGCGCTGAACCTGGATCCCCTTATAGCGCCGTGATGAAACGCCTCCTTATTTAATCACCTTCACCCAAAATAAACACACACGAGTATTGTTTGCTGTAAGCCCAGATCTCCACATCCGAGCAGGCCCTTGTGTCATGCTAATTCTCACACATAAACCCCATTCATTTCTTAACCCGCAGCAAACACAAAAAGGGAAGTGACGGTTTTGGTTATAGAGACGCACAACATTAAAAGCGGCACAACATTCCACACAACACCAGCAGAGACGGAGACAGAGGCTTTCTGCTGCTGTTGGGTAACGTCTTGTGTGCAGTAGCAACGCTAGGGCCTGCTGCTAACACTGCATTGATGCTGAAGCCCCCGTACACCACCAGCTACACAAACATCAGGGTCAATATGGGGGAGCCAGGGGAGGGAGAGAGGGGGAGGGAGGGAGAGAGGGAGAGAGAGAAAGAGATAGAATGAAAGGGAGAGAGAGAGAGAGAGAGAGAGGGAGAGAGAAACTGAATGAAAGAGAGAAGGAGGGAGATGGAGAGAGGGAGACTGAGAGAGAGGGACAGTGAGGGGGGAGATATATAGAGAGAAAGAGAGAGAGACAGAGAGAGAGAGACGGGGGTAGGGGAGAGAGAGAAAAAAATGAAAAGATCCTCCAAACACATGTGTTATCTTATTAGTAGCACAGACACACACACACACACACACACACACACACACACACACACACACACACACACACACAATGTCATGCTGTAAGCATTATTTCCAGTTGTCATTGGTTTTAGAAGTATCCATTAATCCTTACCAATTAGATTAAGGCTTGACAATATTTCATTAGGAATCCTATGGTTCATGACATTAGGATTTAAAGGACATGCTGGTCAAATATCTTTACACTCTTTGTGTTTCTGGGTCTGCCTGCCTGTGTGTGTGTGTGTGTGTGTGTGTGTGTGTTAGAGATAATATCTAGGGGTGTAACAGTTCCAGTGAGTCACGGTGTGGTTGGTTTAACGGTTTTTGGTCTCGGTTCTCGGTTTGCTTCACTACCATTTTTATTCTGTATGTAAACCGGGAGGTCGACTCACTATGACGTTCCTTGTCAGTGCCCTCACATGAATGTCTGCCCTAACATTAGGGAGAATATTTTTATTTCTTTTAATAAAAATAAGAATGATTAACACTGCACAAACTAAACCACTAGTGCAAATGTATGCATGTATGTATGTATGTATCAGTGGCGATTTTTCTAAGACTGCAAGGGAAGCTCAGCTTCCCCTAAAATTTCCAAAATTAAATGGTCAAATATATACTGTTGTGTTAACACTTCATTGACTAAAAATGTGTTAGAACACATCCATCTCGAAGACGAGTTCGTTCAGAATCAGCCGCTTATCGCAGGTCGACTGACTCGATTTCCTTCTCAAACATTCCCGTAGCGTCACAGTGCATTTGCCTGTTGAAGCTCAGCGTCCATCCACTTCAATGGGGCTGCATACAACAGCTTTTTTTAGTGCGTCGAAAGTCAACGGTTATTGGATAATGCTACGATTATGTCCCTCCCACGGACGCTCAGCGTCTCTGGGGGTGAATGGAGGAGTGGGCTGGCCTGGACTCTGGGCTTCTGCGGGATGATTGGAGGGTCTGCGAAAAACTGAGTTGCCAATTTTGAACTATAAAACGTCGCCGGAGCTCTCTTCAGTCCTCAGTCCCATCGCGGATTTTGCAAGCGAGTCGAAAGACAAACTGCAACCTATTTCTTGATATTTGCTTGGCGAAATTGCTAGACAAATTTCAACGTACATTCCATACACTTATACACACAATTCCTTTGATCAGTTTAATATAATTCCCACATTTCCTTGTTCAAGTATAATATTGTTTTGGTAGTTGGCCATCACTTTATTCAGGGAGCCTGAGGTCTGAACTTCAAGTCCTGTATTCAGATCAGGACTTGCAGGGTGACAGGTGAAAGCTGTGTGATTTCTTGGTGTTCAGTCCAACATGGAGTTGGACTGTTCTCATTAGTGGCAACAATTGGAGCTACATCTGCAGGTGTATAAAGGAGATTCTCCTGTTTAAAGCGGCTCAAGTCCTACACCCATAACACAATGGGCCAAGGCCGTTTAAGCAGCCTAGCTCTGCTGGCCATTGAGAGGACACTAGTCATGTCACTGGAAATGACAGCTAGTTGGTATGACAGAGCATTGCCTTGAAAAGGAACAGAGAGGATAATTTACATTCAAAAACTACATTCATAAATTGACAATTTATATGATATAGGCCAAAAATGAGCTTCCCCTCTTTGAAAGACCAGCCAGACCAGTATGTATGTATGTATGTATGTATGTATGTATGTATGCCTGCCTGCCTGCCTGCCTTCTTTTCTGTCTGTCTGTCTGTCTGTCTGTATGTATTATTATCTTTGTTGCTTTGTTGTATACGGGAACTGGGTTAACCTAGCAATTTTTAGTGCTTGGCACTTGGTTCCATGAACATCCTTACTGTACCGACAGAGATATATTGTTGTTTCTCCACCTTTTGACACATCTACTCATTGTATGTTGCTCTGGATAAAAGTGTCTGCTAAATGCCCTAAATATAAATGTAAATGTCTGTATGTACGTATGTGTGTATGTGTGCACGTGTGTATGTATGTGTGTATGTGTGTATGTGTGTACGAATGCATGTGTGTCCCTAGAGATCTCTAGAACCGGTAACCTGTTCTACTTTACTTTCTATTTCTTGGGAACCCGAGGAAGTGCAACGTCGACCCATTTGGACAGGGGGCACGCTCAATATTAATGAACGCTGGATGAGCGGTTCTCAGGAGCGCTGGGAGCGGGTCAATACGTTGGTTAATCGCTGTATAGGTTGAGCCGCTGCGGGGGGGGTTGCCATGAATCACCAACCGTCCCCACATGTATTACTTATGGGAGCGGGAGCAGGTCAGACGTGTTGGGCCGATGGCCATAGATATAATATATACTGACGATATCGCATCGGGCTTCAGAGCATGCGTCAACAACGCCGCCATCTTGCCGGCAGGTTGCAGTTTCGACGCGTACGTTCCACTGAACAGCGCAGCTCAGGCGATATCTAGTCAGTAGATATCCTCTGACTAGATATCGACTAGATATGGTTGATGTCCACACCGTCGAAATGTAGCTCTGGCCGGTGCGAGGGGTCAACTCACTTTTCTGGCCGTTTCATTTGCCCCGCGCGGGATCCCAACACTCCCTGAACACAGGTATCTGCATGTGTTGGTGTGGATTTAGATCTCTTCCCGTGCGTTGCTCTCAAAAGGCCCTTCAGTGGATGACCATTAGCATTAGCATGTGTGGATGTAATTAGCGCATATTGAAAAATGAATTCCATTCTAACCGCGCAGACAACTCCCACCCACACACACACACTGATATTATCTCACTTGCACACATGCACACATGCACACACACACACACACACACACACACACACACACATACACAGAGATATTCCTCCTCTCAAATACATATGCCGTCTCTCTATTTGCTGTCTCTCCGTGTGGTTGTGGGAGAGGGGGTCTGGTGGTGACAGGCAGACACTGTGGTTCTGAGGAGACACCATAGCCACAAAACATCTGCTGGGAGCAGGCCAGCTTAACACACACACACACACACACACACACTGTACATATGTACATACACACTCAAGCAGGCACTTCAAATAAGCACTGGAAAGTGCACATCAAATACACACCCACCCACACACAAACACACACACACACACACACACACACACACACGCAAACACACTGAACACTCACATACAGGCACACACACACAAATACACTTTGGCATGTGTACAAACACATCAGCGTCCCTGTGTATGCTGTGCTTTGGTTTTATATCTGTGCATGCTCACTGACGCAAACACGTACACACACACAAACACCGAAACGCACACGCACATGCACACTCACAAACACACACACAAACACACACATCGTCTGCCTTCTGTTCATACTGATCCATAAAGGGCAAAACTAATCGGGTTAGTGACTGGAAAGAAATAGAAGAAACTGCGACAGAGGATGGGGAGAGAGTAGGACAGATGAATAGACAGAAAGAGAGAGAGGAGAAGATAGAGACAGAGTGAAGAAGAGAGAGAGAGAGAGAGAGAGAGGGAGACGGAGAGGGAGAGAGCGAGAGAAAGAGACAGAGAGATTCAAGACACAAGGCAGGCACAAAAAAAGGTTAAGAAACAGAAAAAGTAGAAGAAAAAAATGCTAGACCGAAGAGCAAGTGGGAACCAATAATTCAGTTAACTGTGATAGGTCAACCAAACTGCCAATCCATCAGCTGGACCAATTAGATTAAGGTATCGACATTCTACCATGCAAGGGACACATTTTCCATTTTCCACAACCTCCTGCATGTGTGTGTTTCTGCTTTCTAACGACAACACAACACGACAGCAGTCATCCAATTCCGGTTTATTTTAACCTTAAAATCACTTTTCTGGATTTTATACGGAAGTATGCAACTTATGGGTCTGATGCGGCATTCGTACACTAACGTCACATTCTTACAACGGTCACATGAGCCCCTGGAAGAATATGAAAAACTGTTGAAAAACAGTCGCCGGCACATTAGCTTTAGTCTTAAAGCACGCCGTGATCCGTTCCAGTTAAGCTCTGATCTATTTGACAGCTGCGCAAACTACCAAACAAAAACAAGACGTCCCCACGCTCCCGCCGGAGACAAACAAACATCCCATAATGAGACGTCCAGATGAAGCAGGCGCGGCGGAATGGACCGCTCGTCACGTCGGCTACGGAGGATTAGCAAAGTAAAGCACGGGTTTGCTTTGGGAGCGCGCTGTCGACCGCCAGCTAATACTAGTTCCTGCTGCTGATGGAAGACGCACACGGGGCCTCAGACACCAGACACAGTAACTCGACTGATTGGCTGATGAGTGGTTAATATTCCGTTGGTTTGAGTCACACACAACTAGTTAGAATTGAACCGATGGTTAGAGTCCAACCCACTGTGTTTTGTGCGGGGTTAACGTCAAACAGTCCTCCCTTTCTCTCCCTCCCTCCCTGGTGTGTCTTCCTCTCTGCTCTGCCTTCCCTTCCGTTCTCTCGTTCTTTCGTTCGTTCGGTCTTTCCTTCTTCTCCTGTGGGTGTCATCTAGGAGTTACCATAGATACCAAGATGGGCTCCCGTGTTACCATGGAAACTGTGCGCTGCAGCAGCAAACTGTCTCTCTGAGAGACACGCGCGCCCGCGCGCACACACACACACACACACACACACACAAACACATGCGCACACGTGCACACCCGCATTAACATTAACAGATATGAAAACAAGCACAGACACACACAAAACACACATACACACACTTACACACACAGCTGACCCTAGTCAATATTGAACCTAGTCTCTTCTCAAAACCCTTAATTGCTGAGCCTTCAGCCTCATCGCGACACCATGGAGCTAGTGCTAGTGTTTACGTATGAGCAGCATATCCACTTGCATATGCACTATGCGTGTGTGTTTACACACAAAGCACCCTGGACCGATCCCGTCAGTCACACGTATCTCTCACTTTATCAAAGGTCACGCCAGATGTCAAGGTCGCTTGAGAGCCCAGTAACGTACAGAGGGGGGCCATCGCTCCTTAAGGAGTCCTAGTCGTTATGAGAAGATGGTTATGGTTATGGTTCAGTTCAGAGTACTTTAAGAGGTAACGGTGCCCAAACCGCCATATTCCCTTGCGGTCAGTGAGCAACAGTGTGATGAAAGCCTTGAGTTTGCACAGCTGTGATCTACAGTTTACACTCAGATCTACACACACACACACACGCCCCCAGCCTCTCTTTTGAGGTTGCTGCTAACGGGCACCCATTACAAGTTATTTACATGGCAGCCACATGCTTTGAACATGTGTGAACAGGAGGCAAGATGGCCCATTAGCGTTTCCAAGATTCTAATCACCAAGAATTTGGATTACACTTGAAAGAAAGAGATTAGGGAGTTGTGAGCGATATTCTTGTTGTGTGTATCTGCATGTGTGTGTGTGTGTGTGTGTGTGTGTCATTGTGTGTGTATGTGCATGTGAGTGTATGTGATGTTTTGTATTTGTATATCTGTGTTTGTGTAGGTGCATGTGAGTGTAAGTGATGATTAGTGTTTGTATTTATGTGTTTGTGTACATCTCTACCTTACAGGCATAGGAATGTAAATCCAGCGCACATTTATTCAACACTTGTGTTTTTCTCTTCCCGCACCGGCAGCAATTTTAGTTTGAATAATATAATATTTGCGGTTTTATTTCGCTCATCTAATTTGTCTTTGAATATCAAAGTTACCAGGAGACAAACATGAGAAACAAACTCTTGTTTCCTGGCAACACACAGCAGCAGGAAAGGATGAACGCACAAAGTACGGAGGAGGAGATGAAGAAGAGAGACGCAAGCAAGAAAAGAAGTAAAGGAAAGAAGAAGAGAAATAAGAGAGCAAAACATAGACATGATGAAGTGAGAAGAAAGAAAGAAGAAAGGAGGAAGAAATAGATGAAAGAAATGAAGAAGGAACAATGGGCGAAATAATAAGAGAGCACAACGGATGAAAGAAATAAAGAAACTTGCCTCACACTGTACAGATCCAAAAGTGAACTGAAACACACACACACACACACACACACACACACACACCCCTGCAAATGAAGGGAAACGTTAACTACGTGTCTCAGCCCGCCTCCTGCTGTGTCAAACACACAAACCTGTCATTGTGTACCAATTTCTCTCTCACTCTCCCCGCACGGCGGGATGAGCTGTCAACTCCGCCCTGAATAAGATAATAATGCCGTTAATGAAAGTCAAACCCATGACATTATCTTTTGTGACCGTCTGTCTGCGTTTATTAATACGGACGGATGGATGGATGGTGGGTTGAATAGAAACAGACGCACGCCAAGACAGCCCAGTTTGACTTCTTTGCTCGCTGAACTCGCTTTCTGTGGGAGACGAACTGATGATGTCATGTGGTGACATCGCCCTTAAACCGTGGAACCGTATGCAGCTCGGCAGAGCGGCAAACTGTAGAGTTTCACACCCCATCGGAACTACAACGCTGTGGTTGTGGTTCTGACTTGGATGCGGTGCAAAACGCCGTTTTGCGGAAGGCATTGTGGGTAACATAAGAAACTAAAACATTGTGGAACAGGTCTGGAATAAAATACAAACGGTGAGAAATAAACCCTGGAATGAATTGTGTGACAATGTTAGCCATTTTCTAATGGCGTGTTTAAGCCTGTGATTATTCTTCAACCGACACTGACCAGGAATAACAACAAAAAGGAGCCACTCCGATAACTAGGAGGCGTGTGAGGGGGAGGCGAGGGAGGGAGAGAGAGAGAGAGAGAGAGAGAGAGAGAGAGAGAGAGAGAGAGAGAGAGAGAGAGAGAGAATAAGATGAAGGGCAAAGGAGTGAGAGATCCAGCCAATGAGATGAAGGGAGAGAGAGAGAAATGGAGAGAGAGAGAGAGAGAGAGAGAGAGAGAAGAACAGAAGAAGGCGAGAGAGAGAAACAGAGTAATTGGTTGAAGAACAGAAGAACACAGGAGCATAAATCATCCTAAATGGACAGTCAGTCAGGCAGTGTGTGTGTGTATGTGTGTGCATGTATGTACATGTGGATGTGAGTGTAGCTGGGTGGGTCTATGAATGTATGTATGTATGTATGTGTATGTGTGTGAGTGTTTGTGAGTGACTGTGTGTGTGTGTGAGTGTAGGTGTGTGTGTGTGTGTGTGTGTGTGTGTGTGTGTGTGTGTGTGTGAGATTGTTAGATGTAAGAGGGTGTCCCGAAAAAGCGAAAAAAACAGACGCACAAAAAAAATGAAATTACACCCGGAACGAAAAAGCAGAGGTGAAAGTGGGGTTGCTTTTTTTTTGTAAATAAAGGTTGTGCGTGTACCCGTGTGTGTGTAAATATTTAGAAGTGTGTGTCCAGAGGTGTGTGTGTTTGTATGTGTGTGTATATGTGGTTGTGGATGTGCGGCTGTGTGTGTCGTGCAGATATGTGTGGATGTGTGTGTGTGTGTGTGTGTGTGTGTGTGTGTGTGTGTGTGTGTGTGTGTGTGTGTGTGCGGCTGTGCGGCTGTGTGTGTGTGTGTGTGTGTGTGTGTGCAGGTGTGAGAGTGTGTCAGTTGTAAATGAAGCCCGGCCAAGCAGCGAGCGTGTGCCAGCCCTGGTACCTGCCTCCTGTATTACTACACACTCTGCCTCTGCCTGTGACTCACGCCGCTGTGTGTGTGTGGTTATGTCTGAGTCATCCACGGTGTGTTTGATTACACTCGTAAAAAATCGGACAGAAACACAGCGAGGTGGAGAGACTCGGGCCAATTACCCCGCAGTGACCAATCTGGGGAGGCTCACTCGTGCGTGGCTACTGTGTTAGCTTCCAGCACCAGAGGACCAGGGTGTGACCTGCCACACCAGTGGTTCTTTAAAGTCCTTATCCTGGGAACCAGAAGATCATTTCAGTGTGTCCCGACATCCACACACTCCGCTAACTCTGAGCACACCGGAAATCGGGATTGACTTCTTAACAACCATTTTAATGTTGTATCCATTGCAGGAAATGTTTAACCGTGCAGATCAAGCTGAATTGCATTTTCGTTGTTAGCGATTGTTGAGGAATATTGAGCAGGCGATGGCACTGTACAGAGCAGTGCTGCTGGGCCCACCGCTAGACACACTCTGTTATCGGGTCTGTAGTTCACCGTGTCTCATGACTTAATCAGAGCGTCAATACTCCCGTTGAGAATATCCAATATCTTTCAGAAATGCAAAGTTCAATAGGCATAACTGTAGCAGCTATGGAGATGTGTGATTTTTTTTAATGCAAAGACAAAGCGGTTCTGTCCTGCCGTACGGTTAGCTTTCAGTTCGGAGGGCGAGATGTTCGTTATTGAAGCACACGTCGAGCGCTTCAGCGCGACTAAATGTTGGCGAATAAACCTTTCTTATACAGCCTCTCGACAACGGTGCATGTCAAGGCTGTTGCACTCGTTTACTTGAGTACACGTCACACTGTACACCTAGGAGGATACATCACACACGCCCCCCCCCTCCAGCCTTCAACCAGGAGCAAGACAGGGAGGACAATGGTGGATGGGTGATGCATAGGAGGAGGGATGAGTGGATGAATGGGTCGGAGGATTGATAGATAGATGGATGGATTCAGTGGGCGGGTGTGTGTGTGTGTGTGTGTGTGTGTGTGTGTGTGTGTGGGTGTGTGTGTGTGTGTGAGTGAATGTCTGGATGTGTACAATAAGCAGAGTGAGGAAGCCCAGAGAGTGATGAAGATGAACAACCCAAGCATATAAAGCTAAGAAAGAAGGATGGGATATTCGAATGAACCCATCCCACTACATAACGCTCCGCCGAGATCCGAGGGCCGGCGTGAATGTGCTCTGAATGGCCAATCGGTGACCTTTACCCGTTGGCCACGGCATTACATGCCAGTGCATCCAATTAAAGGGCGGGATTCCTTGTCCTCCATCTTGCCGCTCCGAAGCAGGGCGCCGGAATGTCCAACGGGAATGTCATCGGCAGAGTAGATAATATTAGGGAGCGAGAATCCAAAACGTATACATTACCAGCGATGGAAATATTAAATATGAACTTGGAGTCGACTTCTCTTTCTCTCCATTACATATTTAAGCGGCGGAGGCTTTAAGGCAGGGATCAAACCTTTGACTGTTTCCATGCACCCCGTCACCCTTAGCGACATGACCGCCCGGACATCCATTATGCTCTCTCAACCGCATTAGCTGTCGTGGGCGTCACCCTGCCTCCCAGCCACCAGCGGCGTTTCTCATTTCCATAAATCACCATAACTGAGGAACGCTCCGGAAGCCCAGCGCACGGCACATCAACAGGTGTGTGTGTGTGTGTGTGTGTGTGTGTGTGTGTGTGTGTGTGTGTACGTGTGTGTGTGTGTGTGTGTGCGCGTGTGTGTGTGTACGTGTGTGTGTGTGTGTCTGTGTGTGTGAGTATGTGTGCGTGTGTGTGTACATGTGTGCGTGCGGGTGTGTGTGTGCGCCAGCGACACACATTTACTAAATCACTGAATATCGAATGAATGTCGGATAGCTTTGCTGACGATAGAGTTCGGCGAGGGGACAGCCGTGTGTATATGCATTATATATAGAGAGACCGATATTAACTATATACAGATGTGTGCGCGCAAAGCACTACACATGAAATGGCACGGATGGAAACACAGACGTGCACTTACGGGAAAGAAGCCCAGGCTGCCAGGGAGCAGTTTGATAGATCACCCAAAGCCACTCATATACACACTCCCAGACCCGTGTATATACGGAGAACACACGCTGTTTAAAGGCCCCCATGAGATATCCCTCTCTTCACACATGATGCTTATTGTATGGCTCCCATACATGAACCTGTTGCCAACATTTCCAGTTTAAAGAAAAACACACACAAGAAACATATAATACTACGTCTTCGGTATGGGAGTACTCCACAAATATATCATATATAATGGGCTTGATTAAAAGTGAAAATAGATTTTTCCAGTCGACTGAAAAATACTTTTAATTCCAATGTCTTAACCTCATCAATTGCGTAGCTAATGTGTAATATAAACGGGCATATTGTGACTGTTTGTCTCTCTACCTTAATGACACTGAGCTCCGTTTGTGCGGAGGAGGTGATGATGTCACTACAAGACATCGCCCAAGCAGCCACGTAGTTTAAGAGCTTACTGTATGTCTTCAGCTCTGGCAACTTTGCCAGTAAACACGCCACGCACTGGAGACAGGGACATTAACCTCAAAATCCAACCCCTCAACGCAATCCCACAGACTTATATATAACGACACACAAAGACAGCACACGCACCATCATGTGGGACTAGATGTTTCACCCAGCCACCCAGTCGTTTCCATAGTAACAGTGTTTCAACACCATTCAACATGCAATAACAGGCTAAACTTATCTTCGAGAAGCGATGAAGTGAAGAAGAAAAAAAAGACAAAAAGAAAGTTGGAGAGAGAAAGAGCAAGTGAGTGGGAGAGAGAGAATGCAAGTGAGTGAGTGAGTGAGTGAGTGAGTGAGTGAGAGAGATTGGGCCTAGGGAGGTCATCTTGCAGGGGAATCACAGGGTAATGAGTGAATGCAGGTAGGAAGCGAGAAAAACAAAATCCTTTCTTTCCACGATTTGTCCATACGTGGACATCGCCTGCCTCTACTCGTACATTATGCAATTTCTCTCTCTCTCTCTCTCTCACCTTTTCTCTCTGTTTCATCTTTCCATTGCTCCATCCAAGGTCCATTATCATGCCTTGTCTCCTGTTACAGCGAACCCTATATGACCTTGCTTGACTCACGTTGATAGTTCTGTTATTAATGTATCAACACTTGCCTCTTCCCTTTTGAGTCCGGACGGATGCCAAAAGGTTCAGCTTTCATCGTTTCTTCTCTCCATCTTTCCCTCAACAAATAATACCTTCAGCGAATAACACAAAGTTTCAATGTTTCAGTTACCAAGGTGACCAGAAGCAATATATAACTCTTTTCAGCAAGATTAAACCATACACTGTATCTATGTGTGCGTGTGCGTGTGCGTGTGTGTGTGTGTGTGTTTGTGTGTGTGCGTGTGTGTGTCCAGCATTGACCAACGGGTTACAAAGAATAATTATGGGCACCCCACATTGTGCAAGTGTGTGTTCCTGGTCACATCATTATGTGCCACCATACGGCGTCTATGTGTGTGTGCGTGTGTGTGTGTGTGTTGTTCTGGCATGTGGAAAAGCTGCAGGAAGGGAGAATGAGAGAGAGACACACACACACACATCAGAGATAATAATGAGAATACACAACATAGCTGGAGGTCAAGAAACAGAAAAGAGAGAGGCACACAGAGCTATCAGTCCGTATTGAATGTTTGGTTGCCAGATTCTTTGATTCAACACCAGTTGTTTACATCATATGTAAAAGCTCCCGTTGGGCCGATTGGTGTTCAGAACAGAGTTACAACAGCTGCTTATCTCTGTGTTGGAGTGTGGAGGTGGTGGCACCTTCCCCCACGGGTGTTAGGGTTCCAGATCTCACAAAACCCAGAAAATCAATAAGGTCTGAGCTTATCGGTGCTGCTGTCGAGTCCAGCGGGTCCGACATCGTGACTTTAGTATATCTTGAAAGACGAGTCATGTCATTTTAAATCAAATAACGGGTGCACAAGCGTACATCGATCACCTAATAAAGCTATTGAATTCAAAGTGAACTGCCTGCCAATCGCCGTTAAACTAAACAGAGAAGAACTGAATTGCCTCAGGCCCTCGCTCGCTTCATTTCTCATTTGGTCAATCTGTTGCTAAATAGGAGGGCTGAATGTACAAAGCTGTCTCAAAGGCGTGGTTACATTTCACCAAAGCCAAAGAAAAGGAGGAATAGAAATGCTGTTTATGCCTGAATATACATTCTTCTCAATGTCAATGTTTGAGTCCCTCAACATTGAAGATGGGCTCAACGCAGTATCCTTCGACTGACTTTGAGTCGGAACACAACAGACTTCGGCTGTGGTTGGGGGACAATTTTTATCCTCCGCTCGTGGTGTGAGCCCCTCAACTTCGTAGAAAGTCCCGTTTGTTGAAATAATAATCCAGAAATATCCGATCATCTTAAATGTGCTTTATCTGAGTTCTCAGTAAACCCCGGCTGCCGGCGGAACAGGCACTTAGGGACATATTCCAGCTCGCTTTCGGATTTTACGAAATGTTCTGTCTAGAAATCCACTCTTTTCTTTCCTGCTTCCATTGGTTCTGAAGACTCCAACAAGAGAGGGTTTAAAAATAATTTTCCAACAGTGAGATATATGAAGGTTTTGAGTTTCCTGGATTAACATAACATAAAATAAATATTTCATTAATACACAGGATCAGATGTTATAATCCCTTTTGGCACAAGTGATTATAACATCTGATCCTGTGTATTAATGAAAGATTTATTTTATGTTATTGGATTTATTAGTTAACACTTGCATGATTGAAGAGGCAGCAAATAAAATAGCATCATACAGCTTTGGATTGTATGCCATACTACTAATTCCTCAAATACTCAACTTTATTTTGATTGAGAGATGACTATTGTGGGACGGAGAGGCGGGATTTTAATATTAGGTAAATAAATAAGTAGCCTTTCTACATTTACCATGGTTAAAATAACATGTACAAGAGTAATAATAAGCATTATTTTTGAAAAATGTGTGAAAAGAAAATACTTAAACATGAAACATAATGAAATCAAAGAGTCAAACCAGTCCCAGACTCAGTTAAACAATAAAAGAAACACCAGTTCTGTTAAGAATATTGTCTTCTCGCCTTTCCACCATATAATAGAAAAGTATCGATAGCGATATCGATAGCGATATTGATAAAGACTCAGGCTGTTAAGCAGTCTCGGAAATGGTTTCAATATCAAAAGAAATGAACAATCCTGATCCCGAGTTAAGAAGCAGCTAGCCCTGTAATAAAGAGCAGAATTAAACATCAAAGGGCTGCTTGTATTCGTGCTGGTAGCATTTAATGATGGAGTGAAGAAAAAACCCTTACCAAGCCTTTATTAAATGTCTTTATTTTAATAAGGGGGGTTGCGGACGACAGGTGTGTCACATTAACGCATAATCAGCAGGTGACCAGGTGAACCCTATCAGCCAATCAGAGGTTAATATGCAATAGAACAGGTTTAACCCAGAGAGGGAGTCATCTAATGCAAACAAAGAATTGGGACACCTTCCCAAAGGCTTCCTGTACCTCCACCTCTCTCCTATCTGTAAACATACTGATTAATCTACCACCATTGTGTGAACCTGTGGCCCGCGTTTCATTAAATTCACATTAGCCCACTTAAACATGCCATGCCACAAAGATGACATTTTTTATTAACAATAAGTAAATGAATTAATCGTGGACCCAGGAGGCGGCTGCCTCCGTGAGAGCTTTTAGCCTCCAATCAGGCTTGTGTTGGTTTGTTGTTGTGGTGCTCCACAGTGGAAGGGGGTTGGTTGCTGACTGGGACCTTTCAGGAGGAATATGCTGCTCTTTGCTTCTTTCATTGTGTACAAAGGGACAAATGTGTGTTTGTGTGGGAGTGAGTGAGTGAGTGAGGGAGTGAGAAAAAGAGTGCATGGTTGTGTGTGTGTGTGAGTGATTGAGTGAGTGAAAGAGTGTGTGTGTGTGTGTGTGTGTGTGTGTGTGTGTGTGTGTGTGTGTGTGTGTGTGTGTGTGTGTGTGTGTGTGTGTGTGTGTGTGTGTGTGTGTGTGTGTGTGTGTGTGTGTGTGTGTGTGTGTGTGTGTGTATGTTTGTGTGTGTGTGTCATTGTGTGTCTGTAAAACTGTGAAATGCATGTATTGTCGGCGTGTGTGTGTGTATAAGTATTGAATATGTTTGATTCTTTCACACCTTCGTGTGTTCTCGTGTTAGTCAGGCCCGCGTGACCGCGTGACACAGCCCACACTGAATAACTAGCTGCCGGTTGTGGAGAACAAATGCGAATACTCCAAAAAAGCAGGAAATGGATTCGGTACAAACAAACAGAATCATGTTTCTGTATAGTCAATAAAATGTGCAGTTTGAATTGAGGCACTGCGCTTAAGTGTAATCATTTTTGTGTTCCTCTCTCCTTTCTCTGCGTCACAGGCAGAGACATCCAAAGTCAATCACAAAGAAAAAACTGTGACCACACATCCACATGTCCATTGCCTACAGTTAAAGCGGCTGCATTCAAATTAAAATGTTACTCCCTGTTACCAGGTGCCAGGCATCTTACAACGTTAAGATTCTAGTAAAACATTTAGATTGAGAGCATGAAAATGGGAGTGTTGAAAATTTGGCCATTACAGCAGCCCACTGCCGATAGAAAGGGGAAGAAAATAGAATCAAAGGAAATATACAAAATGATCGAATAGAAAGACAACGAATGAAGAGACTTCAGTTCGCTGAGGTTGCTTCTGTCCTGATACCCAGTCAATGCTGTGGTAGGGAGGCTTCCACCAATGGAACACGGGGCTTTAGACTATCCCGAAACAGACACCCCAATCTAACTATAGTGCTGACATTTGGCAGATTTTGCAAATCTCTTGCAGGTTGAAATCCCAGTTGGGTTGGAGCAGTGGGAGACACTGACCCGCAGGTCTAAAGCCTGGTTGGCATGCCAGTCCCATCGCCCTTCCTTCATGCTACAAACGTTCACACGGAAACAACCCAGCACCCATCTCACGGTTTTAAGAACATTTACAAGAGCTAACAACATCATTATCCTGGAGTTATGAATATAATGAAGAATGTGGAGATTGGGTCATTTGGTCCTAATCTAAAGAAAACGAAAGGCGCCTAATGAATGGATATAAAAGCGTCTTCTTAAATGGCGTTCAGCGAGTGACTAATTGTGAGGCATAAAGCTAATACAGCCGGTGTCAGTCTTGATTAAAGAGGAATCAATATTCACCCGGCCTCCCAGTATCGTCTGCAGAATGATAAGATCAGAGAGGAAGACTTCAGAGGCACATCGCCACCGGCCCGGGGAAGCTACTTCTGATAGCTTTGAGGCACATCTTTCCTGGGATGTTCACAAACTAACGGCTACGGAGGAACACAAAGTCAAGCCTCGATATGACACCAACTACTGAAAGTTTAATGGATGTTTGAATATCATAAATATATGGCCATATATGGCCTGCTAAGCTCTTTGAGACTGTACCCGTGATCAAGGGCTGCACAAATACAATTGTATTGAATTGAATTGAATACTCTTTTACTAGCTTACAGATCCTAGTCAGTATTTGTGGTAGCATCCCCATTCTAAAGACTCTGGATCTATACCTTTCTCTCACAGAAGGAACAGCCCCTCTGGGGCTCTCTATCTGAGATGTTGGGCTCCATCCCAAGCCTCGCTCATGCCTCTGCCTTTCTGTTCTTTCTCGTGACTGTCGGTTCGTGATGTGTGTTTGGCCGGCTCCAACCTACTAACTTTTGTGTGTGTGTGTGTGTGTTTGTGTACCTGTGTGTGTGCAGTGAAACAAGCTCTTAAAAGCCCTGTTGGCACGGCAACTTCAGGTTATGATGGAATCACTTAGATCAGCTGTACTGGATATCTCGTTTTTGTACTCTGTGTGTACATGTGTGCACAATTGAGTGTGTGTGTGTGTGTGTGTGTGTGTGTGTGTGTGTGTGTGTGTGTGTTAGTGTGTGTGTGTGTGTGTGTGTGTGTGTGTGTGTGTGTGTGTGTGTGTGTGTGTGTGTGTTTGTGTGTGACTGTGCGTGCATACTTGTGTACTGTTTATACGTGTGTTTGTGTGTGCATATGTGTGTGTGTCTGTTTGTATGTGTGTCTGTGGGTGCACATGTGTGTATCCATGTGTGAGCGGGTGCATTTCTGTGTGTGTGTGTGTGTGTGTGTGTGTGTGTGTGTGTGTGTGTGTGTGTGTGTGTGTGTGTGTGTGGGTGCACATGTGTGTATCCATGTGTGAGCGGGTGCATTTGTGTGTGTGTGTGTGTGTGTGTGTGTGTGTGTGTGTGTGTGTGTGTGTGTGTGTGTCAGAGTTGGCCTCTCTCGAGCCTTCCACCCAATGATGTAATAGACTCCTGCTGAGGTTGGCATGCCGACCAGTAATCCATCCCTCCATTATTGCTCTCCCTCCCCTCCCTCTCTCCCTCTCCCAATACGTATCCATGTGTTTGGAGCACAGCGGAACCCAAACAGGAGATGCGTCTCCATTGGCCGGTCGGACAATGTTGTCATTTCATTCTTTACTCGCGCGGTAAGGAACCAAGTGCTGCTGTGTGAGGGGGAGGACAGCAGGAGCAATTAGAGGAACCTGAAGCCTGGTTCACCAGCACACCGCCTCTGTTGTCATCACCACGGTGATCTACGAGATCCCCCCCCCGTCTAGGGAGAGAGAGCGAGGAGGGGGGGGGACACGGTCTCCATCTGTGGGACAGAGTGTCCGATTGGCTAGACATAGGCGATGTCATACAGCACACTAAACATGAGGCATGGCAACTCAGAAAGGACAAACTGTGCGATTTAGTCTGGAGATAACGGCACACGGACACAGATGCACGCAAGCAGACACACACTTGTATGCGCACACACGTAATTTCATACTTATCTCTAGCATAGGAAAATCAAATGGCAGGCCATTAGGATAATAGAATAATATAATTAATAGAATTATGGGTTCAGAACGAAACAGTTGGTATATAAAGGAAATAAAGCACAGAGGCATATATTCAATAAACAAACTATATAGAAGAATAGAATGAAGAGGTATCAAGCAGCCAATCAATACTCCTTAGAATTGCAATTGACTTAAAGGGCCCTATCTTGCGCCTGGCGCAATTGACTTTCTACACCGACGCATGTGTCGTTGCTAGTTTGCACCCGGCGCAAAGCTGATTTTCCCCCACAGCAACCAGGCGCCACTACACTTGCGCCTGGAGAGACGTGTCGGCGGAAAGCAGGGGCGTGTTCCGGCGCAAATGATACTTGGTGCTATTTTAGTGATCTAAAAAATGCACCAATGCAATTGCGCCGCTGACCGAAAAATACCTGGTCTATAACGGATGGCGCAGTTGTTGTTGCTATTTTGACGTGCCATGGCAGGTCGGAACTACAACATAGCCTACGCTTACACACATGTAGGCTTTACACAGCACAAACATGCAAACTATTAACTATTATTTAATGATTGTGGAAACATTTTTTTCAATAGGAATGAAGTATAGTAGGCTATGGCATGCATTAAAATAATAATAATAACAATAATACATTCGAGCAAACTATATTCCAGGCTTCCAAAACAAAATCTAATTTTAGGGTAAATGGTTGGTTAAATGATTTGGGAAAGTAATACAGCGGTAAGTTGTAGGCCTACTTTTAAATCAATGCATCTGCAAACACCGTACAGCAAACACATATGTTCTTGACACAGACATCGTGTACAAGCCCATTACTTTTAGGATTGATGAGTATTTGATCGTGAGAAAACATAGTTTTACCACGAGTGAGTGATTAAAAGAATGAATGAATGCGGGTGATGCTTGGTGCGTGTGTGTGTGCGCACCCATCTGTTTAAACACACGCAAATGAAACACGAAACGCATAATGCAGTCGATGGCGATGTATATTAATGGGGGGGGCGCATGCATATTATGAACACAAGTCGATAACGATAATGTATACAATACTGGTAACAAACAATGTTTGTTAATGTATTGCCGCATATCATTAAAGTTGCGGCCACCGCATATCATATGTTTTAAGTTGTCTTTGCCGCAATTTACATGACGAATCAGTGTTTCTGAAGTTGGAGAAGAAAACGCTATTCCATGTGTGAATTATGCCTACTATTTGGCCATAAACTGAGCCATTTGAAGTTTGAAATTCATGTGGTCATGCATCTGTCTCAGCGGAGACTGCAAACGCGCTGTCAAAATATCAACTCGCCAAGTCAAATGCGCTGGGTCTTAAAGGGGATGACAGGTGGAACTCTCATTGGTTTGTTGCACATTACGCCCAAAACACACCTACAGCTTTCAGCCCAACCCTTTTTAGATTTGCGCCAGGCACAAAGCTCATTTATCCCGCTGTCATAATAGCAACAGCGCCGTAGAACCGCCCACAAAGAACTTTGACTTTGCGCCTTGACGTCTGCGTTTTAGACCGTCTAACTAGGGCCCAAACAGTTTTCTGAGTCAATTGTAGCCTATTAGTTTCAATCTTGTGACATTTCTCATCAAAGTAGCTTGACATCAAATTCATATTTCATGTATATTAGCATTAGCATGCGTAATTAATTACATTTGAAAATTAGCATGCAATGCTACGATTCTTCCCCCAGTGGACCAGGTTTAACATGGTTTGTAAAAGAGGTAGTGAGCATATTAAATGCTTTTAATAAAACCAAAGCAAGAAGTGCCCAGCATTATTGTTCATAAAACTATAATTACTTATTAACATTATCCAATACATTAGCACTATCAGCTAATACAATGTTTCTCATAACGGCTTCCCTGGGAGATTAGAAATCTATTTTTTCCCCTTTTTGCTTTGAGTCATCCCACTCCCCCTCCCTGTTCTCCCCCTCTATCACACTACCGCCATCTTTCTTAGTTACGTTTTTTCATCTTTTCATCCGTATGCAAAGTACGATTTTAATTATCAGACCATAAAGCGCTCTTCACCTCCCTCTAATTACAACCGCTCAACCCTCCATCCATACATACTTTCATCCCCATCCGTCCTATACTCTTCTGTTCCACTGTCTCTCACTCTCTCACAATGCAGCATTCACACCAGTCTGTTCCTCTCATTGTGTTCTCTGGGATCCTCCTCTGTGGGCCATACTGTCTTCTGTCTCTGTTCTAGGGCTGAACCATTTGGGGGAATAATCGAATTGCAATTATTTTGACCAATATTGCGATTGCGATTTAATATGCGATTTTTTAAAATTTATGTTCTGTATTATTCACAAAAAAAATCTGTAAATCATTCTTTAATATGACCAACACAACATTGGAAGCAGTCAACATATAAACTGCTCTTTCCTTTAGGCCAGGTCGATGTGTTGAGATGAATTGATATTATATCATCTTTATTTAACTATTGAATTGTAAAAGAAAAGCAAATATAAATCATACTCATCTCGTCAGTTACAGTAACTTTTTTTTTTTAATCGCAGCCTTTGCGATTTGCATATCGTGTTCTATTACATCGCGATTTCGATTTGAATTTGATTAATCGTTCAGCCCTGTGTTCCCTTTCTAAATCTCTCTTCCCTTCGCTCTCCGGCTTCACTACGTCACTTTTTCTCCCTTCATCCTCTATTTGCTCTTCTTTCGGCGGATCCCACACGATAAATCTTCTTTTCTCACGGGCCACCTATCTCTATCCGTCCAGCTCCTAGCCCCGCGACGCGCCGTCCATCTGTCAGTCCATCAGTCCGTCAGCCCGTCTGTCCCTGGTAATACCACTCTCATCTTTCACCCCCTGCTGTTAATCCTCGCTGGGTGTCACCACGCTCTGAGTAATATATCACTCCACCACCATGGACACTCCGGATAGTAGACTCACTCCACCACCTACTGGACTCTCTCACTCCACCATCTACACTCAAGAGTAGACTCACTCCACCATTTACCCTCAAGAGTAGACTCACTCCACCATCTACACGCCAGCTCGTAGGGCCCTGTCACTTCCTGTTGTTTTTCATACTTTCCTTCCTGTGTTGACTATACTCCTTTGCTTACTTCCTCCCTTTGCTCGTTTATTTCTTTCTATCTATCCATCCTTCTTTCCTTCCCCTGTTCAGTCCTTCATTCCTATCTTCCTTCCTTCAGTTTTCTTTTCCTTCTTTCTTTCCTCCCTTACTTCCTACTTTCCTTCCTTAATTCCTTCCTTCCTTGCTTGCTTCCTCCCTAGACATTTCTTGCCTTCAGCACCCCCCCCCCCCCCCCTAAACACACACACACACACACACAACCACCACCACAGCGCACTCTAGTCTCTCCATCTTCCTTAGACTTCTTCTGTCTGTTTCTTCCCCTGCTGTTCTCCCAAACACACTTGTACCCACACAAACACACACTCTCACACACACACACACAAGCACACAGACACACACACACACACACACACACACACACACACATTCACACACCTGTCCCCTGCCCGTCCCTCCAGGGCATGCCCATTAGTTCTGCTTGCTCAGTGTTTGATGGTGCATGTCCCCCACCCTAGTCCCCTCAGAACGCCACACACACACACACACACACACACACACACACACACACACACACACACACACACACACACACACACACAACCAACATCAGCTTCATCAACTGGTGGCAGGAAGTGAGTGTGTGTGTATGTGTGTGTGTGTCGGGGGGGACGGGGGGACAGGGGCTGACAGGCCAGGGGGAAAGGTACCTGGGAGAGCAGGGATGGGCAGGGAGGGACAAGGTGGGGGAGGGAGAGAGGTGGAGAGACAATGACCGATCACCGGCGGAGAAACAGGAGGAGGAAGGGGGAGAAAACTGAGTGGAATAGAGAGAGAACGAGAGAGAACGAGGATGCGTGATAATAATGTAGAGGCTGGGAATTTTAGATAATATTAGTAATTTGTTGAAACACCTTTCATCACCAAGGGTTTAAATAGCGTCCCAAGGTGCCTGACGCTGCTTTCAAACAATAATACAGACAAGGCAATATTATTCGCCTTTGGAGAAGAAAATGAAAAAAGATGATGATATTTTTAATTTGTGTGGAAGAGTTGTGTGTGTTTGTGTGTGGTACACACAGCCTGAAGGACGAAAGACACATAATAGGTGTGTACGTGTGGTTATTGTCAAAACGAATCTCGCTCTGTACCTGGTGCCCTGAGCACTGCTTTGTTATCAGGGAGCCATCTTTATGTGTGTGTGTGTGTGTGTGTGTGTGTGTGTGTGTGTGTGTGTAGAGTCAAGCTCAGAGGAGATTTCATGGTATTAGGCTGATACATTAAACACACAAGAGAAGGCCACGGCGGCTAATAGGCATCTACACATGATTTATACTGCAAGATGTAATCCCCCCCCCCCCCCCCCCCACACACACACACACACACACACACACACACACACACACACACCTATACATGTGTTAAGAAAACCAAGGACAAGTACAAGACATAGGCCTGGAACAGGTCAGTGTTTATGTTAACAGAATGTGTGCTACAGGTCTCTCTCTCTCTCCGGCTCTCCATCTCTCCTTCCCCATCTCTCGCCCAGAGAGATGGGGAAGGAGAGATGGAGAGCCAAAGAGAGAGAGAGAGACAGGGAACTCCCCAGGGGAGGCTGGAGTAGTATTTTCAGGGACAGCAGCTTGCTACACAGACGCTACACCTGTGTATTCTGTATTCTGTATTCTCCTATGGTTGGTGGTGCTTTGACTCATAGGGGCTGCGGAAACGCTCTCTGGAAAGAATGTAACACATTCACAGATGTGTTATTGCTGAGGCATTATTAGTGGAGAGTTCAAGAGTAGATAGAGCTGGAATGGATAGCCAAGATCCTGTAGAGTTTTGTCTTGTAATTTGCTTTTCCTTTAATCTTTGGTCGTAACCCCCTCCCTCTGTCTATCTCGTCCTCTCTCTCTCTCTCTCTCTCTCTCAAGCTTTTTCTCCATCAAACATCTTGAAGCTATCAGTGTCCTATCATAGAGGAAATACAGCACATGGAGAATGCTCACACACACACACACACACACACACACACACACACACACACATGCACACACTTAAATATGTCTTTAATTCTATGGTAATAAATGTAATACAACTGTGTTCCTTAGGCAGCTTGTTTATATTTTTAGCAGTGCATAATATATACAGATGATACATACACAATTTATTGTGTGTGCATGTTAAATATGTGTGCATTGCTGCCATGCATTTCTTCCGATGCAAATCTGTTTTATTTGTCAGTATTCAGCATTTACGACCATGGAGTCAGATTGTATTGTATTGAATTGGTATTATCAACTTTAGAACATTGGTTTGTATTCTTATTTGTGAATGTTTATTGCTAAAAGAGTGAGTGTGTGCGTTTGAGTAGTGTCTCAGTGAGTCTGTGTGGTCAATCATGTCCACTTTGTCGTATATATCCCACCTCTTTACTTTGATTGGCTGACGGCCTCATAAAAAAAGTTCTACTGAGGGATGCTGTTTCCCAGTTGGTGGTTCAAGGTGTCAATCGGGTCAGGTGTGCTGCATTTACACTAATTACATTCAACCAAACTATTTCATTGTTGTAATACTCTGAGCTATTCAATATCATTTTGTCTACTTTACACCAACTGAGCATGAAATTCAGGCAGTCATACACACATTCAGAGAGTAAATTCAAGACGAATAATACGTGAAAGTTATGATAAGTGAATCCTTTCCGGAGACGGAGGATGTGATGGCGGGAGAGAGGGAACGACTGGAAAAAGAGAGAGAGAGAGAGAAGAAATCAAGAGGGATTTAGAGAGAGGGTAAGGGAGATAGGAAGAGAGTGATGGAGAGAGAGGGAAAGGGAGAGAGAGAAGGGGGAGAAAGAGATGAGAGAGGGATACAGAGAGAGGGTGAGGGAGAGGGGGGGAAGGGGGGAGAGAGAGAGGGAAAGGGAGATAGGAAGAGAGAGTACCGGAGGGAAAGTGAGAGAGAGAGAAGGGGGAGAAAGAGAAGAGCGAGAGAGAGAGAGAGAGAGAGAGAGAGAGAGAGAGAGGGTGAGGGTGAGGGATAGAGATAGAGAGAGAGAGAGAGAATGAGGGTGAGCGATAGAGGGGGAGAAAGAGGATGTGAGAGAGACCGAATTATCAGAGAGGAACCGCAGAACGAGAGAACATGCAGGGGGGAACAAGGGAGAGAAGGAGGGAAAGAAGGAACGTTGCAAATGTTTCCTGCTCAAATATTCAGACTCCTGCCGCATGATGCGTCACCGTATCCCCCCTACCCCCCCCGGCCCCCCCCCCCACCACACACACACACGATACACTAAACCCAGCATGCACCACACACACACACACACACACACGATACACTAAACCCAGCACGCACCAGACACTCACACACACTCGCTGCACACATGCACATTTAAGCTCCCCTAACTTCAATACCCCTCTGAGGAGCTGGCAAAAGCCCACGGCCATATTTGGTCACTGTAAACTTCCTCTTCCCCTCTTCCCCCTCTTGTTGTTGGTTCATAACTGAGGAAGGAAGGAAGTCGGGGAGGAGCAGAGACATAGATGGTGGATAGAGGAAGAGATAGATCACAAGACATATGGAAGGAGACATAATATGTCTCCTTCCATATGGGAAAGAAAAGCAAAGCGATAAAGAAAGAAAGGAGCGGCGCCCAAATGATTATCCCCTGTCATCTATTTATTCAACCTTTCAGACAAATCAATTCGACAAATCTGTTTCGTTTACACAAAATGGAAGCTCGATTGATCTGTTTGCCCAATGCATCGATGCATGCTCAATCCTGGAAAACAACAAGGTTTTGCATCGATCGATAACGGTGTTAGCGTAGTGGGTCTCTCTCCGTGACGTCCATAACCTCGTGTCGTCAATACTCACTCACAGCATTCTCACGTTGAGATGAGACGATTAGAATGGACTGCTTGGATAGTAATCAAGAACACGCGAAAACATCAACAGCTTGTACTCTTTTATGCTACGGACGCAGAGGTCAACAGTTCACACAGAAGGCTTCGACATGCTTATAGAAACCCATCCCTAGATATGAAGCATTTCATATAGGAGATTTCTTATTTGAATACCCCAAAGACTGGCATTATAAATATGATATGATGTATGATAATACATTATACATAGAATAATTGTGTTCACTGATGCGAGCACAGATTAAAAACATGAGGATTCTACTAAGGGGTTGGGATTGCGCCGTTTAGTTTTTATAAAATAAGATTACTCCAGGGGAGGGAAATGATATTACTAATACACAGGAAACACACAAGCATTTTGGGACCCATATACATTTACACACACACAAGTGTGCACGTGACGTGCCGTGCCTTGCACACACCCACAAACACATACCTCCACAAATTCCTGCTCACGCACACACATACACACCTACACACAAGCACACATGCACACAACCGCACGTGCACAACAGGCAGACATGCAGAAATGCACACACAGGGACATACACACACAGAGACGTACACACACAGACGTACACACACAGAGACGTACACACACAGACGTACACACACAGAGATGTACACACACGTCCCAATCATGCAGCTGTGCATGTATCCCTCCAGAGAAGCAGTGTGTCCAATCTTTTGCTTCTATTTAGGTCAGCCTTATAGAACTCTGCCGCTGTCTCTCTTTCTCTCACTCTCTCTCTGTCTCTCTATAATCATCACCCTCTCCTCTTCTTCCGCCTCTCCCCCAACCGGTTCCCCGCTCTCTGAGAGAGGGGACATACGAGGCCAATGGGCGTCTCCAATGAGATGCCACGTGTCCATTTTAATCCATTTGCACACAAACAAACAAACACTCGCTCACACACACACAGACACACGTTCACGTACACTCGCACACACTCGCACTTACCCACACAGATTTCAAAGAGCTATTAGGTGATTTAAATTAAAGCATACAAGTTAGCGAACAAACGGACCATTAAAGGAAGTCAGAGACTATTTCATGTAAAATATTAGTGCGTCCGTCATAAGCAATGACATGCGGTGTTTAGTGTGTCCGATTCACCAAGTTGGATCATATTCATGTTTTAAGATGTGGTTTTTCGCTGGGGCTCTCTGACTTACGGGGATAGTGGATGAGCAGTGGGGTGAAGTAACAGTAAATTGGACAAGACTGAACATCTGGTATGACACACACACACAAACACTGAACATTGATGCACAGTGACCACACACAAACTTGGCAATTTAAGTATCAGTCAATCGGTTTGGGTTGTGGACCAACAAAGCTGCAAGACAGACTGGGTCGAAGGTTTGTGAAGCTGCATAACAAAACTAGTACTAATATAAATACAGTAAGTGAATATATACAATATATATTTCAGCTGAAGGGGGATGTGACACTGTATCAGCACTGCTCTCCGGTCATAATGTGGAGTTCCACCGAAGACAGAGAGAAAGACAGACGGACAGAGAGAGAGCACAGAGAGCACAGAGAGAGAGACAGATGGACAGAGAGACACACAGAGAGACAGACAGACAGAGAGAGAGAGAGAGAGAGACAGATGGACAGAGAGACACACAGAGAGACAGACAGACAGAGAGAGAGAGAGAGAGAGAGAGAGAGAGACAGATGGACAGAGAGACACACAGAGAGACACACAGAGAGAGAGAGAGAGAGAGAGAGAGAGAGAGAGAGAGAGAGAGAGAGAGAGAGAGAGAGAGAGAGAGAGAGAGAGAGAGAGAGAGAGAGAGAGAGAGAGAGAGAGAGAGTAAGGGCTGGTTTGGCTGGCGGCCTGGACAGATGGTCTACGAACGCCTGGCTGGGGACCTCAACATGCAGGGCCCTTGCAGGGACCAATACACACGTTGCAGAGCAAAACACACACACACACACACACACACACACATCCCACTGGGATAGCAGGCAGGTCGTACACGCCACACTTTCATACACTACACACTTGTCATAGCCAAGGTTTCTCACAGAGAGAGAGAGAGAGAGAGAGAGAGAGAGAGGGGGAGGCTAGAAGTGGATGGAGAAAGAGAGAGGGAGAGAGGTGGATGGAGAGAGAGAAATCTCTCCACACTGTTTTAGTAGCCAGCATGTACTTGGCCAGCTCATGTCATAATCTCATTAGAATTGGAAGATATCTGACCAGACGAAACCAAGAGAGATACAGTAGCCAGAGAGTGTAGTGCCCCAGATGAACAGCAGCCTGGTCAAGAGAGCTACACGTAAACACTCCAGTGACATCACACATCCATCAACCAGTACTTCCAAAACCAAAATTGCAATTGAACACAGGAGACTGTTTGCGCCAGTGCTAAATATTTGGGTTTATATCTATCCTCCAGTGATGGTTATTTGGCACAAGCACGAAGCCAATGATTGCTTGTGGCTTCATGGGTTACATTTAGCAACCGGTGGGTCCTAATGCTGACAAAGGCATTTAACAAACAGGTGAACAGAGGTGGCTTTGAGCAGGGGTGTGTGCTATGTTGATTGAACATAACAAAAGTACTTTGTTTTATGGTCTGATCATTAAAGTTTGAGTGAGGGCTGGTGAAAATGATCTTAGGGCTATTGTGTTCAAAGCAGGGCCAGTGGCAAAATATTTTAAGGTACATCCTGATTTTGGTTTTCATTTAGATTTTGGCTTTTGATTAATGTAAATGATTTTACTGCATAATGCATATAAAGTCTTGTAGTCAGAAATAGTCAAAAAATGTGTGCTGTGATATAGAAAAACACCCAATGAAACATTTGAACAATCTTAAACTAAGAATTGAAGCTGCGTTTGATTAAAAACCATAGGTTGATAATGAGAAAAATCTGTATTTTCAAATTCCGACGCAAATAGGATTTCTGGAGGGGTGCAGAGCTACTTGTTGCAATGATTAGCGAGAGCGTTGTCTTCTTGGTTATTTATGTTGCAGGTATTAGCCGTTGACGTGGATCATTTTGGGTTCTCTCTTGCTTTCGCCATGGTGAAAGCATTTCAACACGGCCTCACAGTCCCCAATGGTTGAACACATTTTCTCAGGCGTTCCGACTGAAACAGCGTGATTGTGAAGTGTGTGAGTGTGAATGCGCGACTGATTGAGTAAATCAAACTTTCTGATCTATAGAATGAAAGAGGGAGCCAAGGGGCTACGTTTGACACGAGGCGGCAGTCACGAGGAAAGGCGACCCCACCTGAACATTATGTTTGATCAACTTCTCAGACGTATAAGAGCCAGCATAATGAAAAAGCTATTAAAACCTGCGCCATCCAACTCAGACATGGCTTTTGTTCCAAATTGTATGAAATTGCGAGTGTCTTAAGTGAAAAATCCCTCCACCCATGACTCATTCCCTTTATTCTCTCGAAATCAATCTGGAGGGAAAAGGCGAGCAAATGTGATTTCAAACTAAAAGCGCAGGGCTGCAGTAAAAGCGTTGCGTAGGGCTGGTAGAACGTACGACTGTGTTACTTGTCATTGAGGAGAGCCATCACAGCCAGGTTGGAGAGCGAGCCAGCTGGGTGAAGAAGAGTGAGTTTACAGTGACACTGTAATCTCCCCCGCCTCCCTCCCCCGCTCTCTCTCCTTCTCCCTCTCTCTCTCTCTCTCTCTATTCTACTCCATGCTCCCTCTCACCTCCGTTGTATTAAAATGTCATTTTGGCAGTTGGGTTTAGGGACAGGGCAGAGGGTGACCGAGACATCTCACTCGTTTCCTCTCTCTAGATCCTTCCAGACTCCCTCTTCCTCCTCTCACACATGTGTAAACATTCTCTCTCCAAACATGGTCAACAGAACCAGGAGCCATTGTAGTCCGGTGCTGGGGAAAGACTGTATGTGTGTGTGTATGTGTGTGTGTGTGTGTGTGTGTGTGTGTGTGTGTGTGTGTGTGTGTGTTGTGTACGTGTGTTCTTAGGAGGCGTTTTCTTGATCTTTCTTACTGATGAGTCCTATGTCCTGTCCGCCTCAATGTATTTTACTTCAACGTTTATTAAGTCAAATGTTCTTCATTACAACACGATGAAACTGCGAATGGGACGCTATTCTGTTGTAAAGTTCACTCTGGAGCCGATTAAAAACAACATGAAATTAAATTGACTTCCACCCTGTCCCCCACTCATGTTATGAACCTATTAATCAGAGCAGGCCAGTTGCGGATTTGCAATAATAGAGTTTAATAACATTGGCATAACATTTTAACCAATACCAAATCCCATCCCTTGTACATTTTGCCCTGGCTTACATCCTGTTTCCACCGGAAATATAAAACAGACGTGTTCTGAGCTTTTCCCTTGAGAAAAAACACTTGAAGCAGCATACAGGTCGGACATAATCAAGCCATGGCAGGAACACACACTTCAGAGAACCACTGCGGTAATTACAAATAAACGATTCTTTGTGAATTGTGATTTCTCGTACAAAATCAAACAAACTGCTTTCACCCGCTGAATGGGGCTCTGTATTTTGTTCATAACATTTAATTTAGTTAATTTGATATTCCGTGAAGCAACAGGAACATCAGCCAACGCTGGCTGCTATGGGGATGGTTCCCCACCTCATAACAACCACACTGTCAACACATCTGTCAAAACCTCTCCGGCCTTCTCCACCGATGGGCCCTCTCGCCTCTAACATCAGGCCTTCTGTCAGAAATCCGGGCGTGATTTTTGACAGTGCCTTCAAGTTTGAGCAGCAGCTCAGCCCTGTAGTTAGAAAAAGCTTTTTCCACCTGAGAACCCTAGCCAATACCAAAGCCTACCTGCCCCAGAGAGACCTAGAGAGAGTCATCCATGCCTTCATAACATCAACAACTGGACTGCAATGCTCTATACACCGGCATTGATCATTCACAACTCCGCCGCCTGCAGTTAGTTCAAAACTCAGCCGCCCGACTCCTCACCTGTACAAAGAAGCACGATCACATCACCCCGGTCCTCGCATCGCTCCACTGGCTCCCCATCCGCTACCGCATTGATTTCAAACTTCTTCTGACTGTCTACAAATCCCTCCATGGTCTGGCCCCCACCTACCTCTCTGATATTCTCCACCACCACATCCCATCTAGAGCACTACGGTCAGCTGACCAACTATTGTTGGAAGTGCCCAGGACCAGGCTAAAAACCAGGGGGGACAGAGCCTTTGCAGTAGCATCTCCCAGACTCTGGAACTGCCTCCCCCTACACATCCGGGCAGCCCAGTCTCTTAATATTTTTAAATCCCAGTTAAAGACCCACCATTTTTCACTGGCCTACGATTAGTGTTTCCTTTTTTTTTGCTTTATTTTAACTAAAGTCATTGTCTTTTAACCCTTCCTTTTCTTTTCTTTTCTTTTGCCTTAGGTCATTTTCTATGTGTATTTGCACTTAAGCACTTTCTGTGAAGCACTTTGGTTGCGGCTCAGCCGTATGTAAATGTGTTATATAAATAAAATTTGACTTGACTTGACTTGACATACCTGTTTGTGAGGCTCCCAGAACACGACCCATTTGGAGCACAGTTGTTAAGTCGTATATATTTGACATTGTTTATAATGCGTTTAATTCCCACACATATAAAGTTTGAGTTATTAACCTAAAGTAAACGCATGGTATGAAACTGAAAATACAGAAAAGAATGAGAACCCGTCAGCCCACTACATCGTGGGAGGGACAGCGAGGAAGTTAGATGAAGACATCTTCTGTTGAATGCGAAGTTTGTAACTTTGCATTCGATCAATGAGTTGGTCACTTCAACAGCAGCTTCACAAAGGATGGATGGATTGTGTATGTGTGTGTGTGTGTGTGTGTGTGTGTGTGTGTGTGTGTGTGTGTGTGTGTGTGTGTGTGTGTGTGTGTATGTGTTTGTGTGTTCGTGTGGGTTAGTGTGTGTTTGTGCATGTTTTTATAACTTTTCACAACCCTGCTCTCCCCCCCATCTCTGGCAATGTTGGGCTTGAGAAACTTGATCACCAAGGTAACCAGCCTGTTGCCAGGTAGCAACAGGGAGCGAGAGAGGCAGGGACAAAGTGAGAGAGAGAGAGAGAAGAGAGAGAGAGAGAGAGAGAGAGAGAGAGAGAGAGAGAGAGAGAGAGAGAAAAAGAGAGAGAGAGAATTTATAATATATCCAATGGCAGTTAGAGACATATATTATAATAATATATTAGTGTGTAAAGTTGGTTAAGTTAATTTACGAACTTTGTATGGAACCAATTGCTGAAACCAATTTCCTGTTCTTGTTTAAATACACACCCTGGGTTGTTGTTTTATTATAGTGGAGGTCAATTAAAGACATATAGACAGGAAGAAAGAAAGAAAGACTTAATGAATGAGTGAACATGTGAAGGAAAGAAAGCCATGTGATCAGGCAATCTTATCAGTGCTGCATTAACTGCTGATGCAGCGACCAATCAAATCATGTGTGTGTGTATGTGTCAGTTACATTTGTTTTCATTATTAACTTTTATAAACTTTTATTACAAGCTGTGACTGTCTTATACGTGTCCTTCTACGAAGCAGTGTTTGGTAATCAAGGTGATAAATGTTAGTCCTCAGACCAACGTAAGGACGAGTGCTGAATTATAGGCTGCATCAAACGCCGAGGATGGCATTTAGTCGATTGTACTTCTACTTATAATAAACAACAGCCTGTCTTTGTGTGAGAGGGAAACAGTCTCCTGCTAACTAGCTCTTTACTCCAGGGAGGGCGAAGAAACAACAAGAAAAGGACGAGAACAAGAGACAGAGAGAAGATGGCGAGAAGAAAGGTAGAGATAGGTAGCGTTGACAGAGCCGCTGATAAAGAAACAGACGCGTCCATATACGGAGCTGTATGTCGCCTCGAGTTGCTTGGTAACTTCACCCCCCCCCCCCCCCCCAAAAAAAAAGAAGTTGGACTCCACAAAGCATGTCATTATCGTTGCACATGTTTATGTACCTTCTGATTTAACAAGGGACGAGTTGGAACAAAGATGGCGATAAAGCCCTGAACAACAACTCCCACTGGATGTCCGTTGAGATGGCTGTGTTCAAAGGGCTAGAGTCCAGTGCAAGCAGCAGACTGCGATGCTATTGCCATGTAGATTTGTGTCTTTTCACTTTCTGTGAAGATTAATGATCTATTATATTTACTCTATACAGGCGCACTGTGTGTGTATGTGAGTATGCGTGCCTGCCTGTGTGTGCCTGTGTGCGTGCAGCGTGCGTGCATTTTGTGTGTGTGTGTGTGTGTGTGTGTGTGTGCCTGCGTGTGCCTGCATGTGCATGCCTGTCCATGTGTGTGCATGGGTGTGTACGTGGGTGTGCGTGCCTGTGTGTGCATGTGTGTGCGTGAGTGCGTGCGTGCATGTTTGTGTATGCATGCCGTTGTGTGTGTTTGTGCGTATGTGTGTGTGTGTGTTTGTGTGTCTGTTTGTATGCCTGTGTTGTGCGATTTTTGGACAGACCATGTTAAAGGTCTGGTCAGAGCTCCATCACTAAAGAGCAGACGTCAGATCAGGAAGGTTCACGTCAGCCTTTATATTTATTAAAAACAATTTAGAGGGTCGAGTCAAACAGAAGGCATCTATAAATAAAGTGCTTTGTAGCGCAACTTGTCGCAAAAAAAGTCACCTTCTTACTCTATCTCTCTCTCTCTACCTCCCTCTCTCTACCTCCCTCTCTCTCACTCACCCCCCATCTTTCTCTCTATCTCCTAATATCCATCTATCTCTCCCTCTTTCCCATTCCCTCTCTCTCTCCCTCCCTCTCTATCACTCTCTCTCCATCTTACTCTCTCTCTATCTCGCTCTGTCTCTCTCCCTCCCTCTCTCTATCTTTTTCTTTCTCTATCTCGCGCTCTCTCTCTCCCTCCCTCTTTGTCCCGCATCAAAGGATGGATTAGTGGGTCTGCTAACATGTGGAGCCGTCTACATCTCACTCACTCTGTCACACACACACACACACACACACACACACACAAACACACACACGCTGTTTGTATGTATGTGGTCAGAGCATAAGCATAGTGTGAATGGCATCCAAACACAGATGTGTGTGTGTGTGTGTGTGTGTGTGTGTGTGTGTGTGTATGTGTGTGTGTGTGTGGAAACAGCATGTGTTGTTGCAAACTCTTTTTGAACTAAGCTTCAAAGGTAGGACTAAAAGCAAACCATAAACAGTGTGGTGTGCTCATACATGTGCAAGACAAATAAAAGAGGAATGTCCTTTCCGTTACTTTTTTTAAAGGACTTTTAATTTGGATTGATGGCCATTTAATTGTATGCTTTTATTTTGAAAGTATTTTAACATCACGAGCCACGCTGACATATCAGGATGGTGCCAGTGCTGTTAACCTAGCCATTTATTCCCCTAAGAAAATACAAAATGGAAATAAAACAAACAAATATTCAATATTCACAGTCTCCTTCTTGCCTCCTGATTCGACTTGATACTAATGTGATTTAGTAGAGCAAAAAAAACATTTGATATAATTTCTGTGTGTGTGTGTGTGTGTGTGTGTGTCAGTGTACGTGTGCGTATGCGTGTGTGTTTGTGCCACCCCTGTGCCACCCCACAGACCAACAGTGTTGGCAATGAGGTAAGGGTCACCACAACCTCTAAATGTCCCTGTGTGTGTGTGTGTGTGTGTGTGTGTGTGTGTGTGTGTGTGTGTGTGTGTGTGTGTGTGTGTGCGTTACAGTCTGTGTGTGTACTTCAATGTGTGTGTGTGTGTGTGTCTGCATGGGTGGTTATGTGCTGTGTGTGAGAGTCCATGTGGGTTTTTTGACAGCTTAAGTGCTACTCAACAAGTGTGTGCTGCAGTCAGCGATAAAAGAGATTCATTGCATGCCACACACACACACACACACACACACACACACACACACACACACATCTACACACACACACACATCTATAGACATAGCACAGACGAATGTCCTTGCTGTTATGGTCGCGGCGACCAGATTATCATTGCCTCTTCCACAGATGCCGTGCTCAGTTTAGAAACTCAATTTCCCATCAGGCCTCATCTCTCCTCTGAGGAGAGAGATGAGAGGCTCAGCGAACAGCCTCATGTTAATAACAGGATGTCACGCCGCCCTGTAAGCCACCAGAGGTCACCTATGGCCTGTGCGCTCCCGGCGCGCCGGGCGGATATTATGGTCTGCCCGCTTCGCCGCGATGAGCCACAGAGCCACCTGAGTGATGTCGTTAAACGGGATACGTCTATTGAACACGGCGGCGTCTCCATTCATCGTGCAACGCCGTTCACGCCTTCGCCTGCGCCTGCGTCTCCCCCCTCCTCCCCTGCGTCTCCCCCTCCTCCCCTACTCCTCAGCACCCATTCATCCGTCCTGCACCCTTCTTTTCTCCCTCCGTTATTTATCCTCTCCCTTGGTTCTCCCTTGAACTCCCAACTTCCACTTCTCGACTATCGATTATATTCCGCCTCCTATTCTCCCTCCTCCACCTCTTCAGGTAATCCCCTTCTTCCATTCAGCCGCCGTCACGCTCGCATTCAAACTCTGGCTTTACTGCGTCTTTCAAGGCAAGGCAACTTTATTTATGCAGCACGTTACGCACACGGGGCAGACTCAACGTGCTTCATGTCGAAACATCGTCATACAGTAAAATGAAATCATAAAATAAA
>NC_140288.1:8430923-8443423 GCF_964030765.1 Micromesistius poutassou
ACACAGACCACAGGAAGCACGGGAGAAAAACACGTTTCCCCAACATCTCCTAACGGATAACTTATTCCTGTGCCGTGTCGACGCGAGTGCGACGTGCATCATCCTCCTGAGGGAAACCGACAGCTCCGATATTGGTTCCCATGCTTCCCGTCTCTGTTACCAAGGAGAAGCGAGGGAGCATCACTACGGTTACCATAACCATGACAACCCCTCCTGCTGCTGCTGCTGCTGCCGCCGCCGCCACCGCCACGGCTGCTGCTATAAATGGGCCTGTCGTCAAGGAAACAGAAATGCATATGATGGGATGGGGGACGGAAATAGACGCCCTGGAATAGACGTGGTAGCAGAGCGTCTCTGGTGTTGCGTAACCAGAACCTGGGCCCATCCAACACCAGGATGCCATGTCTCTTCACAGCGCGTCAACGTGGGATAGCATCCATCTAGCCTGAGTATTGCTATTTCATCAGCAGAAGAGGCGTGATCAACGGGCCTAGTTCAAGTCGTCATTGTGTCAAACCAGCCAATAGCGTGCCGGGGGGGAAGCAGAAAGATTTATTTGAAGCAGAAAGAAATGTATTGCTCCTCTCCAGACCCTGCTGCAGGGCGAATTCAAATCGCCGGCAGAACGGGCTGGGGGTACCCAGTCTAGGATCCATCCACATAAGCTACAAGCTACAGGCTAACCTAGCCGCATGGCGCCCCATTGTGTAACCAAAATGCAACACTACACCCAGGGTTCATTCAATGTGAACACAGCACTGAGGCCACTGACAGCACCATGGAGACCCCATGAGGGAAGCAATGTAATCCACCAGACTTTATTTAAATCTAGGTGTCATTTCTACTGCCAGAATGGCTTGACGACAGCGAGGGAAAATGCACATTAAGTTGTAGTACTTAATGGGCAAGAGTCACACTCAGCAGAAAGACGAGATTAAGGCCTCATGAGTGTTTCTGCAACATCGACTCTTCCCCGGCGAAGAAAATTTGATTTGGCCATTTATGCCAATGCTCTTAACTTTTTGCGGAACCCAGGTTGATGTTGCAGACCTGATTTTTCACAGCAGACATACTGAGCTGTACTTTCTTATATTAGAAAAAATAGCCAAAGCTTGCCAGTTCCCCTTCAGGGATGGTGAATAGCGCAGAATCTGAGAACGTCAACACGGCTTATGGCTTAGGAGTATCATCTTTAATAATAACCCACATTGGGACGAGAGGAGAGCCGTGAGCAATCTAAAGCCGGGCATCGTTGGGAGATTCCCCCCTCAGTTATCGTCTCTGAACTATGACTGCAGTGTTGTTTCCAGCTTACCGTGAACTCTGGCTACGCCTCTTAGTGAGGCGGACACATGGCATCCATTGCATGAACATGCATGTACGCTTCTAAACCTACACATATAAATGTACGTATGAAAGGTATGCATATGCATACACGTGTGTGTGTGTGTGTGTGTGTGTGTGTGTGTGTGTGTGTGTGTTCAAAGAAAGGAAAGGAAGTATATACTGTAACTTCATTCATTAAATTCATGCAAGCTGACCTAACCTTGCCCCCCCGAACACACACACACACACACACACACACACACACAAGCACACACACAAACATTTGAGACAGCTCAAACCTGCATTTACGCCATTGATCCCCTTGCACGTTGCTTCCTGTTTGACTGTTATAAAGTTAATTGACCACAGCTGTGGTGTGTGTGTGTGTGTGTGTGTGTGTGTGTGTGTGTGTGTGTGTGTGTGTGTGTGTGTGTGTGTGTGTGTGTGTGCATTCTTGCCTGTGTGTGTGTGTGTGTGTGTGTGTTTCATTATGTCTTTCTGTATGTCTGTACACAACATGTGTGTGTTTTCCTTGGCAGTGCCTGTAGAGGTCAAAGACAGTTGCAATAAAATTGTCATCTAACAATTGATGCACTTCTTATCAAACTAGGTCTCTCTCTCTCGCTCTCTCTCCCTTCACCAATGAGAAGAAACAGAACAAGGGACAATGAGATGGGGGCTGATTAGATGGATGGAGATGGAAGGGATTTCAAAATAACAGAATAGAAAGAGAGAGAGAGAACAGAGAGACAACAGAGAGGGAGAGACGGAGAGAGACAGAGACAAAGACAGAGAGAGAGCGAGAGAGAGAGAACAGAGAGCGAGAGAGAGAGAGAACAGAGAGAGAACAGAGAGCGAGAGAGAGAGAGAGAGAAAGAAGAGAGAGAAAACTACAGATTGAGAACGCTGAGATCTCCTTTCCCAAAAAGACACACATACCTCCCTTGTGTTCTTGTAAATAGTATTTGTAAGCATTATTAAATAGTACAAGCTCTGGTATTTATAGTAAAGCCAGATGTGTAACATCATGTCCCTGGTTTGAATGAAGTGACGGCATTGAGACGATAATAAGTTAAACTCCCCACTGAGACCAGCTCTTAATGAAGTTACCAATCAGAGAGCTCCCCTGTGACCATGTGACCATGTAACACTGTAGAGGACAGAGCAGCCACTGGTGGATACAGATGGGTAGAAACGTAGACTTATATAGAATAGAAAATACAATTCCTACTTGGGGGAACGAATATATATAGACCCGAACCCTAACCCTATATATATATATATATATACACATTGATGATAGTGTACAACTTTACAAAAACACACACACACACATACACACACAGATAAACAAACACACACACAAACGTTGGTTCACAGCCAAGCCAAAAAAACAGTGTTGATGAGGTCAAGGGAAGAAGTGAAGGAGAATTCATAAGCACCTGGAGAAAGATAAACTACAGGTCCTGGAGCTGGACTTCTTAAAAGCGCTGTGTAATAATTGTGATCTTAAACTTTTCATCTTTTACACACCAGTACTCCAAGTCATCTCATGATTCAAATGACTTATAAATCAAACAAAATAATGAAAAATAAAATATAAGTCAAACTAAAAAAGGAAGTGCAATGCACCCCATAATATAACATCATATGCTTTCAATTTCATATAATACAAATGTTATTCATATTGAAGGGTCGATTTTTTACGCTTGCTCTTCCCATATAACCACTCCATCACGCCACATAACAACATGAGAACAGAGCAGACTCATCCTTCATCACTCTGCCGTGTGTGTGTGAGTGCGTGTGCGTGTGTGTGTGTGTGTGTGCGTGTGTGTGTGTGTGTGTGTGTGTGTGTGTGTGTGTGTGTGTGTGTGGACAGAGACGACACATCTCAAGTCAGCTCCCAGCACAACAGTGTGTTTAAATCAAGAGGCACCAGCACCTCTTGTGGCCCAGCACAGTGAGCAGGGTTCAAACATACTGGGTCATACTGGTTGGTGGTCCCCTCCCCCCCCTCCTCCAGAGAGAGAGAGAGAGAGAGAGAGAGAGAGAGAGAGAGAGAGAGAGAGAGAGAGAGAGAGAGAGAGAGAGAGAGAGAGAGAGAGAGAGAGAGAGAGAGAGAGAGAGAGAGAGAGAGAGAGCACTTACAGAGCAAAGACCACCGGATTGTTCGGTTAAACAATAAAATAAATAAAAAATTAACGTGACAAGAAACATTGCAGTGAGGTGTGCCAAGTTGTCACTCCAAATTGTAAACAGATAAATACAAACCGTCAATCAAACAGCTGTCGCACGCTCGGAATGACGATATGCTCAATCAAACCAAAAAAATCACAACACATGAACTTCAAAGTCATCCGCTAAGAGGAAAACACTTCTGGTCACAAGGGGTGGCACCGAGTCAAACAGACCATTCACTTCCTCTACAGCACACGCACACACACACACACACAGACATACACACACACACACACACACACACACACTCACAGACACACACACACCCACACACACACACACACACACACACACACACACACACGGAAACAGCATCGTAAAATCATAGCCGTCAGGTCTCAGCGGCATCAATCAACACACACATGCGATGGAGATGTGTGTGTGTGAGTGATGGCGGTCGTATAAGCCCCTGCCTCAGCGGTGTGGTGCCACGGCGGTGGGGGGGGGGGGGGGTACTCACCAGGTTGGAGTTGGTCGCGTTAGAGTCGTCCTCGGGGAAAGGGATGTAGACGGCTAAGGCCACGCAGTTAGCGAAGATGGTCATCAGGATGATGATCTCAAACGGTCTGGCGGAGGGAACGTTAAGGAGCGGACAGGACTGGCTGAAGCTAAACATAGTGACGTACAGTATATGACGAGGATAGCACATTTACATTCAGGTACATTTACATTCAGGGTGTTTTTTTATCAGTTTTTTATGGACTTTTATCCAAAGCGACTTACAATAAGTACATTCATCATAAGAAAGAGAAACAACAATATATCACTGTCGGTACAGTAAGGATATTCATACAAACAAGTGGCAAGCACTAACAATTGCTAGGTTAACCCATTCCCTGTATACAACAAAGACGATAAGGATAAGACTACACAATGCTAAATACTATTTTTTTTAAGGGCCATCATACAATAAGTGCCAGGGCCAAATAGTAGAAATTCCGCAGTAGAACCAAACACCACCAACGGGGTCTTGTTCACTAAGCGGCCATCTTGGTTCTAACTCACAAGCGATAAAACTGGACGGGCCAACTGTGAGATTGCAGGGCGGGACTGATGTCCTCTTCCAATGTATTGCCCCTATGGGACGCTAGCGGCCCATAAAGTTTCAATTACACAGAGTTCACACACACTCACCCTCACGGACACACGCACACACACACCCACATGCACACACAGGCAGTAGATGAAGATTGAATGTAGAGCAAAACAGCTATGTTTACTTAAATGTGTGGTGTAAAACAGGCAGGTCAACCTAGAGCTCTTTGAGCGTGTGTGAGGGGGAGGGGTGTGTATATAAATATATATACGGTGTAAATATATATATATATATATATATATATATATATAAATACACACATACATAAAGACAGAGAGAGAGTGAGAGAGACAGAGAGAGAGAGAGAAATACATAAAGGAATAGAGCAAGAGAGACATGAAAGGAGAGAAGAGAGAGAAGTGAAGGGGGAGAGAGAGAGAGAGAGATCAGCATAAGGCAAAGAGATAGACAGAGCATGCCCTAATATGGGTGCCTGTCGCGTGGAGGACAGGATGTGAAGAAGAGAAGAGAGATAGAGATATAGCAGAAAGAGAGAGAGAGAGGGAGAGAGAGAGAAAGAGAGAACAGATGAGAGAGAGAGGGAGAGAGAGAGAATTTATTTTGGAACGGACCTTGAGAGGGGAGTGACCTCATTATTTTTGGCTGCAAATAGAGAGATAGGTACAGAGTGTGTGTGTGTGGTGGGGGGGGGGGGGTGACAGAGAGAAAGGTAGAGAGAGAGAGAGAGAGAGAGAGAGAGAGAGTGAGTGCGAGAGAGAGAGAATGTAAAGGAGACATAGCGGAGGTCTGGATTTTATCCACACTCACAATCCACTCCTCAAGTCCCTGTCATCCTTTTGCTAAGTCTGTCTTTTCCTTTTTTCACTCCCTAGTTGACTTCCATCCCTCCCTAGTTCGGCCTTGTGGCTGCTGCTGGGACAACAGCCCTAGGTGGCTACTCTACACTGAATAGATCCAGGAACGTTTCCTAATGTCCTTTATGTGCTCCATGTTGGTGGAGTTGTCAACACAGCAGTGATAAACAACGGTAAGTGTTGCATGGCCCGGACGGAAATTAAGACACAACCTGTCCGCCTATCTTGGCCTTTGTTGTTCGGACAGCCTTATAGGAAAGAAATTGGTTTGCATTACAGCAGAAGATACTATCTCCCTCGCGCTCTCTCTCGCACTCTCTCTCCATCCCTTCTCTGTCTGTACCTTCCCCTTTCCCCCCTTCTCTCTGTCACCTCTCTCTCTCTCTCCCCCCACTCTCTCTCTCTCCCACTCTCTCTCTCCCCCCCCCCCCCTCCCTCAACACAACAGCGACACCTCTGTGAAGCGCAGCAGGAGGAGGGGGAGGACTGCTGAGGTGATAACTCTCCTGACATTCTGCGGACGTCCCTTCGTACTACTCCAGTATTTACGCCGGGATTATGACTTCGGCTCCCACCAAACATTCTGTCCCAAAGGACCACTCAGCCTGTTGTTCAGAACCCAGAACTCAACAGAACACGCAACGCTATCAGTCACTCAACACTCCATCAGGCTCATTAAGATAAACTCACTGCAGACATGTGGGGAACAGCCAGATGAACAACTTCCCCCGTACTTCAACACACTCCGACCATAAATCAGATTACCACACTGTACAGCTACGATCACCCATTACATTTCCACGCAATGCTGGCCTTTTTATGGCCTTACAGCATTGAAGACACATCTGGATCTGGATGAGGAGATAATGAGGGAGAAATCTACATTTAACATTTGGCCAAGTCAAATATTCACGCCAATTCCTCTTGCCCATCCCCTGACTCATGGAGTGAAATCTGACCTTATAAGAACGCAAGTAAGTAACTATCCAAGTAAGTAGCTAATTACCGAAATAACTAGTGGACTCCAACCACAAAACATCAACAACATACCAGAGGCAATGCATCGCAGCATTAAAAACAAACACAAACCAACACAGTTAAATTAAGCCTGTCTTTTCTGTTGTCTCATAACTCTTTATGACAACGATAGACTTTAACATCTCATGTCATCTCTAAGACTATCAGAGTCTTAAACGTTGCATCAGCGATTCTAGGCCGAAACCTAAATGATCACCTTGCCCGCCCCATGAGCAGGCCGTCAAAAAAACTGAGTTTCAGTAGGCAGCCTACGCTCCGAGATCGTACACAAAAACGAATGCTACTACCAACCACTCAAAACCAAAATAAATAGTATTCCAACCAATCAGCGACAAGTGGCGGGTGTTGGATGCACTGGATACACGAAACACTGAAGGGAGGGGCAAGCTGGCTCTGTTTGTTTGGGATCTCGCTTCAAACACCAACAGAAGTGACGTCACCCAACATCACTGATGCAACCTTTAAGTCGACATTTATCTCAACCGATCACAATTTAAATTATCAAATTAGTGCTGGCAAATGGATTGCTTATTATATATATATATATATATATATATATATATATATATATATATATATAAACAATTATGTATGCATTAACGAGAGGGTAAATACTAACGCAGTGTGTACTGCCGTTGAACACTGTTTTGGGCTGTATTACTCTAAATATCAGTCTGACCCTCCAGCAATGAACTCTGCACCCAGCGACACGCCAGCCCCAGTAGCTACCACTTAGCCTGATTTCACACAGACAAGACGATAAATAGATGTCCACCTTCAACAAGCACTGCTTTGACCTCACTCTCCCTCACTCTCTCACTCATGCTCGCCCTCTCTCTCTTTCTCTCTCTCTCTCTCTCTCTCTCGTCATTCCTCCTCTTTACAATCCTAGAATGCAAAATAAGTCTATTATCTCTCCCTCACTCTCTCTCATTGACCTTTCAATGCACAGGTAATGCTTAAATACTATAATTACACAGGGGAACTGTGTGTGTGTGTGTGTGTGTGTGTGTGCGCGAGTGCGTGTGCGTGTGTGGGAGAGAGCGTTTGTGTGCGAGTTTAATCTCTGATGGGCCCCATAGACCTGTTGAGAGAATCAGCTGTTGTCATGGTAACAGAAGAGGACGAGAGGAGGAAGATTTTGGATCCGCTATCTCCAGGGACAGCCACGCAAAGGATGCATGGCTCCCTCTTTCTCTCACGCACGCACGCACGCACGCACGCACGCACATATCTTTAGAGACACACTGTGTATAAACTCGACTCGTCACCGGCCAATTCACAGCTCACAGGTCGTTATCCCAATTAGGACTGTGACAGGCAGGCCAGTGTTTGTGATCCCAATACAATTGGGAACTGTTGAGCATATCATACTGTTGGTTTGTCCCCTCCTCTCCCTCCTTATCTGTTGTTTATTCATGCATCCCACCGCCTCTCCAGAGATTGCAGTCGCTGAGCGATGCCCGGGATTGCGGGTAATGATCTGAACCCTCATCAGTCACTGAGTGGCGTCGTCCTCATGACCCTCAGGCTTCATCCGGACTGTTTAAAAAAAAAAAAAGAATCTCCCGATGCCGTTTCCCTTCTCCATGAAAACATCAGCCCCAGCCGCCGCAGCCGTCTGACAAGTCAACAACCAATCAGCGCGCTCGCTTCTGCGTGCGAGGAACGGCAATGCCGTCCTCCCTGGGGCCAGCACTCGTCCCTTCATCTTCCTGACGGCGCCCGCTCCAGTCACCCTCGTCTCCCCCCCACAAGCCCCCCCGCCACCGGGCCCGCGTCCCGCCACCCGCCACCGGCTCAGGACAGACCCCCGCCTGCCCAGACCAACGTCTGCTTCACCCCGTCCGTTCTCCATCAGCTCTCTGCTCTGTGATCCCTCTCTCCTCCACCCTCTCCTCCACCCCCAGTCCCTCCCCCACATCCCTGCCCCCCCCCCCCAATTCCCCAGACCCCTTCCCTCCACCTCTATTCCTGCTCCTCACTATGTTCTTGAGACACCCTCTCTCTCTCTCCCTCTTTCCCTCTCCCTTTCGCTCAGCCTTGCTCAATCTCTCTACCACTCTTTCTTTCTTTCTCTCTCTCTCTCTCTCTCTCTCTCTCTCTCTCTCTCTCTCTCTCTCTCTCTCTCTCTCTCTCTCTCTCTCTCTCTCTCTCTGCAGACAGTGGGGCGATGCAGTTTTGATGCGGTGAGTCAATACACATGTGGACATTCGTTCATATTAGATTGTTTCAACCGAGACCCCGGACATTTCTCTCTCTCTCCAATTCCCAATCCCCCCTCTCTCTCCCCCTCTCCCTCTCTCTCTCTCTCTCTCCACATGCGTAACCTCTCCCTCCTCATCCCCCTGTTCTAGTTGTACCCCCCCACCACCTGCAGTCTCCCTCTGATGGTCTTGTTCTCTCTGTGTCTCCCTCTCTCCAGCCTCTCTCTCTCTCCTCACTCCATGTCTCTCGTCCACTCGCTCTCCCTCTCTCCAGCCTCTCTCTCTATCCTCACTCAGGCCATGTCTCTCATCCACTCGCCCTCCCTCTCTCTCCTGCTGGGAAAACCAAGTCATTATGTTCGGAAGATTAAATTTAAAAAAAAAAGAGAGAGAGAGAGAGAGAGAGAGAAGGGTAAAAAGGCACGCAGCGAGGAAGAGAGGGACCAGCCAGCAGGGGGGGAGGGGGGGGAGGCTGAGAGACAGAATGACAGAGTGAGAGCGACAGAGACAGTGAAAGAGAGAGAGAGCGAGAGAGATAGAGAGCGAGGTGGAGGTGAGTGATAGAATGGAGTGAAGCGAATGGAATAAAGGAAGTGGGAAGAGGAGGAGGAGAAGGAGGAGGAGGAGAAGGAGGAGGAGGAGGAGAGCGGGAGAAAGTGTCAAAGGACATGAGGTGGCAAAAATGGACAGAAAGCGACTGGCTGTTTAACAGCTCCAGTGAGAGAGGAGGAGGGAGAAAAAAAGAGCGAGAGAGATGGGGGAGGGAATGAAAAAAAGAGGGGAGAATATCGTAGGAGTTGAACAAAGAGGAGGTCCCGGGGACAAATGGCACGACGCACGAGGAGGAGGAGGAGGAGGAGGAGGAGGCGGCTGATTGTGGTTAGGAGAGAAGGAAGCGAGGAAGGGAGGGAGGAGGGGAAGTCATTTCCGACCCCAGGGAGTCGAGGGGGTGTGGGGGGGGGGGGGGTGGTGTAGAGGGGAGTCGGGGGAGCAACAGTAAGGGGAACACAGGGGGAAGCTGGCCTGGTTGATTGGATACATCTACCCTGTGGGGAGTGTGGGGCTGTGTGTGTCTGTGTGTGTGTCTACTCTTACAGCATTTATCCCTCCCCTCCTCAATCCGCCTCATTACACACGTCTCCTCGTTGCCGTTCTTCTATCCTTGTCTATTTTGCGGCGTCTATTATTGTCTTCTTGTGTGGTTCTATTTTGGACTTACTCGTTCCTTCCTGCCCTCAACAGAGATGAATGAAATTGGTTTGTATCCAAGATGGCCGCTGGACCCGTTTGCTTTCATTAATTATTGAAAAAGAGGTTGTTCGTGTTGCAGTGGCTTTTTAACTGTGGGTGGAGACCCATAAGTACCAGCAGGGGACCAATGGGGTCGAAGGATAGCCACGATAAAGACTTCCTTTTGTTTTTATATACAGTATATACATGCCAACATGCCTTACGCAAAACATTGTTATTGCTGTACCCGACAGTGGAGATCATTAATCTCCACTGTCGGGTACAGCAATAACAATGTTTTGCCTATTTCACTGCAACTCATATTTGGTATTAACCATATTTCATATGGTTAGCCGAGGGCTCGCTCCTTATTGTTTGCAGAGAGAGACGGGGCTAGGGGGATTAACAGTGACAGCTTGACTTGACTAGTTTTAGCCCCGGCTCCTCCTGGCTGAGTGTCGAGGTGTCCTAACCCTAAAGGCTTCCGACGAGCTGGCTGTCGCCTTACATGGTTGACTCTGCTGCCAGTGTGTGTGTGTGTGTGTTGATGAACTGTTTTAAGTCACTTTGGATCGAAGAGTCTACCATATGCCCTAAATGTGAATCTTTTGGTTTCTCACGATTCAATTTGATTTCGATTCTAGGGGTCATGATTTGATTCAAAATCGTTTCTCGATTCAAAACGATTCCAGATTCAAAATCAATTCTGGATTCAATACACAGGGTGCTTATGTTTCAAAAAATTTACGTCAACTGATGTATCATGTGTTGACAGATTATGTAAATAATAAACCAATAAATAATAGATTTGTGAATTTTTTGTTGAAAGTTGTGAATCGACTCAGAATCATGTTGGTTCTTATGTTCCCCCACCCCTACTGTGAAGTAGGACTGTGCAGTTAATCGAATTTTGAAACGTTTGTCTATTTTCTTTTGTTTTTGGAAGCTGGATACATACATTATTTTCTGCTTGAATATTTTCTAGTTTAACATTTTTGTATTTTTTTTAAGGGGAAATTTCCAAGTTCTCAGTTACAACGTGTTTTTTTGGAGAGAAATGCTGAATTAATGCATCAAGTTTTCAAACTGAAAAATAATAGTTTGAGTGATTGTGATTTCAATATTGACCAAAGTAATTGTGATTATGATTTTTTCCATAATCGAGCAGCCCTACTGCTCCCCACTAGCAGACGCCAGCCACTACATACACTGTGAAGGGTCCCTCCCTGTGCTGTATTCCCCACTAACAGACCCCAGCCCCAGTGTCCTGTGCTCCCCACTAACAGACCCCAGCCCCAGTGTCCTGTGCTCCCCACTAACAGACCCCAGCCCCAGCCTCCTGTGCTCCCTACTAACAGACCCCAGCCCCAGTGTCCTGTGCTCCCCACTAACAGACCCCAGCCCCAGTGTCCTGTGCTCCCCACTAGCAGACGTCAGCCCCAGCGTGATGAAGGATACTTCCACTCCACGATGCTGATGCAGGCGCGGCGGATGGGGTTCTTCAGCGTGAGGCAGAGCAGGGCGCGGGGGGGCCGCGTGGCCGCCGTGGTGGTGGGCTTCTTGGGCTTGGACGCGTAGTGCTGCCTCTTCCGCTGCGTGGAGCTCACCGTGGAGATGGGCCCGCCGCCGCCGCCTCCGCCGCCGCCCCCCGACCCCGCCCCTCCCGAGGTCACGGCCGCCACCGACGCGTTGCCCATGATCTTGGCCTGCCGCGCCGCGTCGATGGCCGCCTGCCAGCTCAGAGCGGCGCCCGGCGTGGCCAGGTGCTCCGGGGCCAGGCCCACCACCCCCGTCCCCGTCCCCACCCCCACCCCGCCGTGGTTGACCCCCACCCCGCCTCCGCCGCCATGGTCGCCGTGGCCGCCGTGCTCATTGGGCAAGCTGGGCGGGGGTGGAGGGAGCGGAGGGGGCGGAGAATAGTCAGAGCCTGGGAGGTAGCGAGAGAGAGAGGTAGAGAGAGGTATAGGGAGGTAAAGAGAGAGAGGGGGAGTTAGAGAGAGGGAGGTAGAGAGAGAGAGAGGTAGAGAGAGAGGGAGTTAGAGAGAGGGAGGTAGAGAGAGAGAGAGGTAGAGAGAGAGGGAGGTAAAGAGAGAGAGAGAGGGAGGTAAAGAGAGAGAGAGAGGGAGTTAGAGAGAGGGAAGTAGAGAGAGAGAGGGAGAGAGAGAGAGAGAGAGAGAGAGAGAGAGAGAGAGAGAGAGAGAGATTAGTTCAGGGAAAACGCTTATCCAACAGTAAAATAAATTACAAATAACGTCAAAGGACGGACCACATGGAAGAAAAGCAGAAAAGCAATAATCTCAATAACACATAAACAACGCAGTCACAATAATCCTGAGTGAGATTACACTCCTGAAACATATGAAGAAACAGTAGCCAAGTAGAAGTCAGTGTGTGTGTGTGTGTGTGTGTGAGAGACAGAGAGAGCGGGATTATCCCGTATATGCTTAGAGATTACAGACAGTTTTAACACCTATCGACCTCCCGCCCCCCCACCCCACGACATGTGAATAAGGATTCAAGCAAATCCTTCCAGATTACACCCTACCA
>NC_140288.1:8448423-8463423 GCF_964030765.1 Micromesistius poutassou
GCTTCGTCATCAAGTCAAGTCACTGTGTTTGCCGAGCCCTTAATCACAGCCACAGTCTCACGGGGCCTCGCAGGGCCCCTAACATGACTTACCCTCACACCTCCAAAGGGCTTCAAGGAAAACTACCAAGCAGGAAACCTGGTGGAGGAACACAGCAAGAGGGACCTCTCCAGCCAGGGAGGGTCAGGAGTTAAGGTGGGTTTAGTCCTCCATAAAGTGCTGTACGTAGACACGGAGAGCCCTCGCCGTCGACGGAGAGCCTGTCGGAGACAGGTCTCCTGTCTCCGCCTCTCCGTAGCTCTACGCGCGCATCCAATATTTTTGAACTCTCCGTCGAGGCGACGGAGACGTTAAGGGCTCTGATTGGTCCTCTAACAAAATAATATCCGGAATCACTTTTCCCGGTTTGAATTTGCACCTTATTTACTTTGTACATTGCACATTAAGGACTAATAAAACACCAAAATGAGATTTGAAAAGTCAGCATATAAGATCGATCGGGCCGCGAATTGCATTTCGTATCCGACTTTCCGACCGAGAACTGTGAATGCTCGAGGGGTCTCCATAGTTACGGAGTCAGATTACAAATGACGGATACGGAGTAGTATACTTTGGCCTTTAGGAAGGTTGTGTTGTACTGAGCGGGTGTCGTACTGGGCAGACATAGTGGTGGCATAACAAGCAAAACTCAGCTGTTCCGACTGGCCTATCCCACTTAACTCCACCCACCAGCCAATTAAATGAATATGTTGCATTGTTTATTTTTAAAAATGTGTTTGTTTTAACTATTTTTGCCCGTTTTAAATTGTATTTTGCTTGTCTTAACAGTAAGGCGACCTTGAGAGTTTTGAAAGGTGCCCTGAAATAAAATGTATTATTATTATTATTATTATTATTGTTATTATTATTATAAAACATCTGTCCATCCATCCGGTAGTCCCTCTGTCCTTCTGTCCATCCATCCATCCATCTGTCTATGTCTATCTCTCCTTCTCATAGAAGCCGTTGCCACCAGCCGTGGGGAGTGTGTCAAACTGTTGAACCACTTCATCAGTGCGATAGCTCCTATAATTATTGTGTTTGTATTTGACTCTGCAAATAATGTGTGTTCTCTTTATGGCAGAGGAGCCAGCTATGGTGCCGTTCGTGTGCACGCTTGCACACACACACACACACACACACACACACACACACACACACACGCACACGCACACGCACACACACACACACGCACACACACACTATTACACAAACACACACACACACACACTGACACACACACACATACACTAACACACACTGACACACACTATTACACACACACATACACACACACACTCACTCACCCAGTGCGAACACCGCAAGCACACCTGCTCGCCTTGACACATTCACACACACACACACACGCACAATGTCACACAGGTGCTCTCTTGACTGACAGATTCCCACTTTATCCTCAGCAAGTTCACTTGATCCCAGTCCCCACTCAATACACACACACACACACACACACACACACACACACACACACACACACTGTGAGAGTTGGTGTGTCGTGTAACTGTGTGTGTACGTTAGGGCACGTGCACGCATGTACAGGTGTGTGTGTGTGTGTGTGTGTGTGTGTGTGTGTGTGTGTGCGCAGGCGTGTGCGTGTCTGTATGTATGTATGTAAGTATGTAAGTATATATGTAAGTGTGTGGGTCAATGCGTTTTGCGCGATTGTGGGGATGTGTGTTCTCATATGTCTGTGTGTAGCCTTCATGCGTGTTGCGTAATTGCGGCTGTGTGGTAGACATGACTTAAACATGCCGAGGGAATTGTATGAATAATGCATCCAGGTGGCGTGTTCTGCACAGCATCGCTCACCGCACTCTGGACACCTCGGCTACTTTATTACCATCAAGTCGCCCCACTGGAGCTCAGTCGTGGTTCACCGCCATTGATTGGACTGCACCAATATAAGTGCTTTTATTTTGGAAATACAGAAAACGTTTTAAGACTAAAGTAAGAGAAATACAAAGAGATATTTGCAGAGGGCAGCCCCTTCCGGTACGATACATGTTATGTATCTAACCGTTCTATTATGTGGAATTTAATTTATTCCCGTGTCAAACGTCAACCTCCAGGTAACGATAGAAAGGTGTAGAAAGTGCCTATAGCGGCGAGAAAAAAACACCTTCTGTATCATTTATTCGAATTAAAGTGACAGCTGCACTCAGGGTGATGTATGGGGGAAAACCGTCGAGGGGTTAATAATGTAATGATCACTAAAGTCAGCCCCCAAAACTACCCAGGCTAGATATAAGATATTACGGCCACATTTATTGTGGATCTATTTGAGCTTACTACATTTAATCCTTTGTCCAGACGGAGGACTTTTAACAGCGCAGAGGTGGAATGAAGTGTAGAAAGAGGTGTACACAGGGTCACAATGGAAGATGGATTTGACTGTTTGGCAAGTCCAATAATTCAGGGCTGCTTATGAAAACAGTTTCTTGGCCGGTCGACTTTTACAGTCGCGCGAGTAAAATGACGTCACTTCAAGAGTTTGGATGCATACTGCATCGAAATGAAGACTCAACTCTAATATCAGACTGAGGACTTCCAATGATACACAAAGCGACAGCATCCGCAGCAGAAAGTATCAAGGATAACAGTCAACTGTTGTCTGGTGTTCAGTCAACTGAAGAGACGATTGAAAAAGGCAATGAGAGGAATATTAATAACAGACACTCAATTCAATTGGAGGGATCTTTAGTCGAGTCAAGTTTTAAACCAAATGAGAATGTACACTCGACAGGACAGCTCAATAACGTACAATTCTCGAGTTCAGCAGGATATTTCACCTAAGATATTGACAGAGCTGACACCTTTTTAGCCCCGCTTTGCAGTGAAACGCTTCACTGAGCGGGAAACAGGGAGGGAAAACCAGTTGCTTTGCTGAGAAATATGACATTTTACCAAGCACTTTCTGTATCAGATTGAGCCGATGCGGTGTACACTCATTGCCCCACTTTCTTATGTTTATTTATTTTGATCCCAATTTGGTTACGGGTATATTTGGATAGCCCACCTTGTAAAGTGATTGACACTCTAGAAGGAGAGCGATCGACAGAGAGAGAGACCGACCAGGCAGAATGCACAAGCATGTACAAGCGTGTGTGAGAAAGAGAAAGGGCATTATCAAAGGAAAAGCAAGAGGTAGTGAAAGAGATATAAGCTGGAGGAGGAAGAGGAGGAAGAGGAGGAGGAAGAGGAGGGGGTAGGATGAGGATGGGCTTGTGCCCTACACCTCTGTGCTGACCTTAAACAAATATCCACACAGACAAACACACACGCACACACACACACACACACACAAAAATACACACAAGGCAGCATACATACAGAGTGCAAGCTGCAGATATTAATAACTCCTTATTAATATTCATCTGCAGTGGAGGGATGTGAGGTGAGGGTAACCCAGAAACCAACCTTCTCTCTACCTGTCTCTCTACGCATCTCTCCCCCCCCCCAACCTCGCTCTCCCATTCATCATTCTCCCTGCATCCCTTCTGCAAAAAACGCATTCCTCACTCTTTTCCTCGTTTCCTTCCTCCCTCCCTCCCTCCCTCCCTCCCTCCCCCCCTGCAGCCCTCTGCTCACGCATGTCCATTCCTCATTGCTGTTGGTGTGCTGGTGCACCACTGAAAGGAGAAGAGCTACATCACAACTACCCTCCCTCCTACTCACCACCACCACCACCACCACCACCGCCACCCGATCAATCGATACACGCGACAAGCCTATCTCCGCTCTCTGACTGGCTCACCTCACTCCCACGCTCTCCCTTCCTCCCCCTCCTCTCTCCCCCATCTCTTCTTCCCCTTCTCCTCCTCCTCCTCCTCCTCCTCCTCCGCCTCCTTCATCCCTCTCCGCAGCCATTCCCCCGGGGAGAGGGAGACTGCATGATTACAGCGTATGGTATATTGCATTTGCTGGGCATCTCCACACAACACACTTCCAGTAATGTCCTGGCGCACATTGTGGGAATATAAATGTCCCCCTAGTGGGAGTGGATGGCCCTGACCTCGGCTTATTGCAGGGGATCAGGACAGCCCTGCGATGTGCTTTACATTTATTTATTAGTTCATGTCGGATTTGAAGGTTGAAAAGAAGGATTTATAAGATACCACATCAAATTATTAATTATGCTTCTTGCTAATTTAGTCGTTCCTGCTTTTATTTTAATACATAGATTTGACAGTTTGTCATATATCATACATATTTACATAGCATACTGTGTGTTTGTATCTATGTTTTATGTATGCATGATGTATGTTTTTATCACTCATGTATGTGCATTATTTCCATGTGGGTTTAGTAATGAGTGAGATTATGCCAATCAAAACATGATTAATTAAACAACAATTTGCATGTCTTTTCCTCAGCGGAGTTGATTTCACCACACGATGATAATCTTGTTCCACTTTCACTAGCCAGGAACAACAACCAAAACAACAACACGTAATCTTTAAAGAAATCCTAAAGCCCCGCTTCTTAAGAGCCGGGTGTGGTGCGGTCGTTGGTTGGGTCAAAGCGTCGACTCCACATCCAGGGTATGGAACTATCGCTCGCCAAGCACCCAACACTGATGGATGTTGGCTTTGGCGCGTAACTCCACCATCCTGGCTGCCAACCAAGCCACCATTTGGGTGTTTAATTCCTTAGTTCCTCGAGCCATTTTGTAAACACATCGACAATACTGTGAGACCTTGCCAAACTCCTTCTGTCGGGGGTTGAGTCTTTATATTTAGATCAACAAATATCAATCCAGCCGAGTTTATGGATTAGTGCGGTGAGAACGTCTCATCTGGCAGAACATCACCACAGGCAACGTATTTACATGGATGTTTTAAAACCCAGAGTAAGATGTGAGCAGTAATAATAATAATTCAACTATATGTGTACGTGTGTTTCTGTGTGTGTGTGTGTGTGTGTGTGTGTGTGTGTGTGTGTGTGTGTGTGTGTGTGTGTGTGTGCGTGCGTGCATGTGGGTATTCACGCGTTGGTCTTTGTTAGGCGGTTAAGTAAGTAAAAATATCTGTTCTTTCCATGAGGCTGGGATAAAACAGAGTTGCATTCTGATCCAGTCTGAAGTAATAAGAGAATTCAAACGACCTTGTAGCATATGTATGGAAAGATTTTTGACTTTTTTCAGGGGAAACATCGGCTGAGATGCAATGTAAGATAAAACCAAACTTTCCTTAGCTCCGGTGTATCCGTTGGTCAGGAACATTGGAAGACTCTGCTCTAGCTGGGATCTGGTTACAAGGCCTGCACTCTCACCACAGCAATGCAGAACATGCATACTAAGTCTATGCCTTATTCTGGAGAAATTAAGCAATACACACACACACACACACACACACACACACACACATAAAAAAGAAACTGCTCTGCGCCAAAGAGACAAATTCATCTTGAGGACACTCTCAAGTGATTCAACCTCTTATCTCCCTCGCTTTTATCAATTTCTCCTTGGCTTTAAAGACAAAGGTTAAAAGACTCTGGATGTGGAACCAAGACTATACCGAGACCTGAATGTCACCCGTAATGTTTGGTGATCAATGCACCGCCATCTAAACAAGGCCCTTGTGAAACTGGATGGAGCAGGTGTTTTGATTACTGTTACAGAAATTGGTTTAACATTTTATGTTTTTTTCACCTGCTCTTGGAAAGCCAGGAATACATTTTGGCAAAACACTGCAATTTCCCGTTTATACAACTTTATCCATTTTAGTCAACAATAACACAGAATAGTAAACCAAAACTTTGTCAGACCCAAACAGAACTGTGTTTAAATTGCAATTTTGCGGTTTACTAGCTCTTAAACAGCACTGTGCGGTAATGTTGTTAACAAAATCAATAAAAGAGACAGTGTTCTCTATACAAACCCACTGAAACCCCTTCACTGTTTATTTTGTCCGAAAACGAAGGATTGAAGTTAAGGGGTACGACACTCTGGACAACGTCTGAAAACAACGTCGTTGAGACGGGGCCGTGTCCAAAAACTGTGCACACACTGGTGCCGACCAATGATGCGCCGCTTTAACTTCCGAACACTTATAACCCCACTCCAAATCGTGAAGAGCCACTCGATGTAACACTTGGCCAATTATCCCCTTTCAAATAATGAGACACGCGCATTCTGTGCTTCCAATGTGCTTTCAGAGAGCAGATGTGTGTCTGTGTCTGTGTCTGTCTCTGTGTGGTGTGTGTGTCTGTGTGTGTGTGTGTGTGTGTGTGTGTGTGTGTGTGTGTGTGTGTGTGTGTGCGTGTTTCTGTGTGTGTGTTTCTGTGTCTGTGTGTCTATGTGTGTGCGGGCGCTTGGGACGTGTGTGCAACCCAAAACACAGGTTACATTCATCCAGCAGAGCGCTGTCCAGAAGGCCGATGTCCAACCACCGCCAAATGACCCTCTAGCCAATCACAGTTCAGCACTGTGCACTTCTCCACTGGCTGGAGGGAAAAGACATGTCCTTGAAGAGCATCTCAGGCCTGCGAAACCACATCAGACGACACCTGACCTATGGAGTTCAAGACACACTCAACACAGCTTCTTTATATTCGCATTGGCGACATTATTGTCGGCCGTTTCATTCACAACTGAAAGGAGAACGGAGGCTTTATCTGGTCCAGGAGGGAAGAGAGAGAGAGAAAGAGAGAGAAAGAAAGAGCCCACTACAGTCTGCTTTCTCCTTGACTTTGTCCATAAGGTTCTGCAAGGAACACAATGCAGGAAACAGAGCGGGAAATATATAATCACCGCCATTATCTTAAAATTAAATGTAACGTGTGAAAGGTTACACGCTTGGTTCCCTCGATAACGATAAATGCAGAGCTCAGTGTTGCTGTGCTGCTCGGACAAGAATAGAAAGTGGTCTTCTTTGTGTAAACAACAGCTGCTTCGCTGATGATATTTTTGACAAACCGAATCAACAAAGTGGTTGCAGAAAATTCCCGGCAATCAACAGCTAAACGCTTCGTAGGAGAGCTGTGCTGCTCCACGAGAAGATGGCGAAAGATCCAACCCAATAATCCTGGTTCACAGTCTCTATTTATATTATTTATTTTTACAAATAGTCAACAAGCGTAATCAATTCGTTACCAATCGTAAAGCCCAGGGTAGGATTGCAATGGAGAAACTGGTATCAGCTATCTAGGTATGCTTGTTTTCTTTTATGTACTCCTTTCGCTGATACGAATATTCTTATCTTAACATGATCAGAACGTAAACATTTTGCTGGAGGCCAGCGCCCGTCAAGCTCTCCTCAGCTTTTTCTATCCGCGTGCTTTTCGGAAACTCGGCCATGCAGTTCTTACATTTGTAGTTCCTTGAACATTGATTGTTCGCCTCCACTGTTACCAAAGCCACATTTAAAAGTGTCTTTGGACTGGAATAAACAGAATAACCCACAGTCATGATGGAGCCGAGTAAATAAAATTGATTTCTACTGAGTTAATCTTGCATAACCTTTGGTGCTCTTTGTGCTGCTATCCTATGTCTGCCCAGTTGGCATTTATTGCACTCCTGACTTCCCTGGAAGGACGCATCATCCTTCTGTGTTCTCAAGGTTTCTCCCCTCGTGGTTTGGCCGGTTTTTCCTTTGCAGTCGTTTAGCGGGCTTCGGAACATGTGGCACAGGATGCCCTTCGGGACTGTAACTCTGATTAAGGGCTGTATGAACACAATTAGCTCGACGTGACTCAACAATAAGTCAATTGATCGGAGTTCAGATGCACACAGGATTTCCAGATAATGTAGCAGTCACCGATCATTACTGTTGCTGTAAATATTCTTGTACTTTTTGGTGCTCAGAAGAAATCAATCGGTTGAATGTGTACATTCACAAGTCGAAAACATGAAAGACGACGAAGTCTAACAGGACAAGCTGAACGGGCACATGTGCATCATTTGACATATGCATGTGTATACTTTACAACAGTGTATATGTGTATACTTCCCGCTATTTCTCCATTATTTGGATCACTCCAAGCATCATTATATTTGACATTAGCGGTTTGTTGTTGTGATCTTGCACAAACTGTCCTGAGCACGGAGGAAAGGCTTTGTTCTGCAGCCTTCATGAGATCCAACACCGCTCTGCATCACGACCGCAGAGCGGCAATCAAGCCGGCGTCGTTATAGAGAGCGTTCCTCCGCCCAGCCCCACTCCCGCTGGCTGCCTCCACGCTCACGACCGCAGAGCAGAGAGGCCCCTCACTACCAGGGCGTACGTACACACGGATACGCACACACACACACACACAGACCCACACGCATATGCACACACACATACGCACACAAACACACACACACACACACACACACACACACACACACACATATGAACACACACATACGCACACAAACACACACACACACACACACACGCATATGCACGCACAAACACACACACACAGACACACACACACACGCATATGCACGCACACATACGCACACAAACACACACACAGACACACGCATATGAACACACACATACGCACACACACACACACACACAAAGACACGCGCATGTGCACGCACACATACGCACACAAACAAACACACACACACACATATGCACGCACACACACACACACACACACACAAAAACACAAACACACACAGAAACACAAACACACACACACACACGCATATGCACACACATACACAAACACACACACACACACACACACACTCACACACTAATTCCTTTTCTTCTTCGTCCTCCTCTACCACAGTGACCGAGTGTAAGCAGAGAACAACTGGAGCAATATTTATACATTTCACATCCTGATGCAATGTTATCCATGAAATCCATCATGGACGCCCGCTGCAGTGCAAAGTCCACGCTGGATTGGTACAGGGCCATGCACTGTGTAGGCTGCATTGTGCGCCAGTGCTCGGCCTCATGGCTTCTAAACCATCCGTCAACTTATGTTCTGTGCATTAGTTATATTGGAGTACAACACCAGCCAGATACGACTTGACCTGCGGCAGAGAATTCATTTCAAAGAGGACAAACAGAAGACAGAGATGCTTTGAATGAGAAAGCAGCCAGCTTTGGCTGTTTCTGTTTTAAAATAGAAATGTGAATATGGTGACTGAAGAGACATTGAGCGCCGCTTGCTTTATCCGCAACTGTTTCATAATGTATGGCTTTACCTTTGCGTGATGTCATTTGCTGTTTTTAGTTGCTAACCTACTGCCCTAACTATCACAGCGTTACACACATGTTCACAGCAACTAATCACAACGGGTAGGGCACACTGGTCCAAAGTTGTTGCTGAGTAAATACACTTTTCAACATTCATGAGATGGCCTAACACAATAATAATCACATGCTTAACTTTAGCTTTACCTTAATCGGCTGAAGTGATCAAGGAAGTAAACAAGCTTGACTAATATTCAAAACACACCAAGAATGATACACAATGTCAGCCATTCTCCCAGGCGTGTTCATTGGTTGGGTGAGCTGGTCACATGATTTACACATCATCATATATGGAAAGGCCGATTAGATCCGAAATGTTGAATCTACTCCTACCTACTATCTTCTTGAATCTACTCCTACCTACTATCTTCTTATAACGAGGAATACGTAACAGGTCAACATTCTAGCCATTCCTTACGTGTTACAGTTAAGAGCTTAGTAAAAGCCAGTTGTGCTACAATGCCGCATAATCGTCTCTCTCGCTCGCAGCAACTCTAAAGTGTGTCGTTATAAAGTGTGACGACTACACTGAACCAGCGAGAAAACACTGTTAAAATAAATGTCATCCTCCATCACGATGATCAGTGCCGTTAAAACACAGGGCCATCATTAAAACTATGGATGACTATGGTCGACTGGTGATTAAGGTTCGGCCGCATAAAACCGTGCGAGCGGGTGGGGGCTAGCCTGGGCTAGCTGGCGTTAGTACGTTTGTAAATCCTCACACGAAAACTGGGCTTTTAGATCAGTGGTTAGAGCGTTTGACTCCCATGCCGGTAGTGTCGGTAGTTTGAGAGGTGGCAGGTTCGAGACCCGAGAGCGGTCAAACTGCTCTCTGCTACACGTGGGCGTGCGGGACAGACCCCGTTTCACTGGCCCGTCGAACGCACACACTGGGCACGGGGACCAGTGTGGGTGTGTGCGTCCCTGTGTGTGTGTCAGTCTGAATGAGTGTGATGAACGCATGATTGTGTTTGTCAATGTGATTATGTTTGTGCGATTGGGTGTACGACGTGATGTATGCATGATGTGTTGACTTAACATCAACTGGAGGTTTGGAAATCGTTTACATGCGCGCGCGTGTGTGTGCGTGCGTATATCTGTGTGTGTGTGTGTGTGTGTGTGTGTGTGTGTGTGTGTGTGTGTGTGTGTGTGTGTGTGTGTGTGTTGTGTGTGTATGTGTATGCATATCTGTGTGTGTTAGTGTGCGTATATCTGTGTGTGCATGTGTGTGTGTGTGTGTGTGTGCGTGCATGCGTGCGTGTGTGTGTATCTGTGTGTGTGTGTGTGTGTGTGTTTAAATGACTAGACTACAAGGTAATAAAGTGCTAATGAATGCTCCTTCATAGCTTAGCCCGACAGTCTGGCTTCAGTACAGTCTCAGAGGGGGCGTTGGGTTTATAACCCGGCCCCTCCCCACTCTCGGTATCCCCTCATCAGGAGACGTGGGGCCATGGGAGGATAGTGAGGACCGGAAAAGAAGAGATGTGTGTCAGATGGCCTTGCACGGAGAGCCCAGAATAGCTCAGAGTCGGGATGTTAAAGGAGTTTGTTGTTCTACCGTTACTGGAACAACTGGAAGACAAGCTCACGTGAAACAGGGAGGAAACATCGGGAAGCATACACACACACAGACGGATAGACGGACAGACACACGGACCGAGCTCTGACTTCCATGCAGGGCTCCCAGGTCAAGGAAGCAGCTGAACTCAGTCTTTAGCGACGTTCAACAGATGCTCCTTCACTCAGTCCGATGACCAATGTATCTGACATTTTTGTCTGGGTGTAAAAATTGCCAAAAGCTTTTGTAGCTCACTGTCGTGATCACATTTCTTACCTCATCCACAGAGGTGGGCGCTTACGTCACTGTCAGTGAATTACAGATGGTTTCAGCTGGCCTTTTGGCTGTTTGCTTTGTGACACAGCGTCTCCCTATCAATTATACTCCCTTTCAGCCCATGTGGAGCCGGGACAACTGAAATACAAATACAACAATACACCCGCTGTCACTGCAGCGAGAGGAGAGGAGAGAGGAGATGACAGGGGGAAGGAGAGCAGAAGAGGAGAGGAGAGATGGGAGAGGAGAGGTGAGGAGAGGAGAGCTGAGGAGAGGATAGAAGAGGAGAGGCAAGTGGAGAGGAGAGGAGTGGAGACAAGAGGAGAGGAGAGGTGAGGTGAGGGGAGGCAAGTGGAGAGGAGAGGAGAGAAGTGGGGACAAGGAGAGGAGAGGTGAGATGAGGAGAGGAGAGTGGAGACAAGAAGAGACGAGAGGCAAGTGGAGAGGAGATGAAGAAAGAAGAGTAGTGGAGAGGCGAGGACAGGAGTGGACACGAGAGGAGAGAATAGGAGTGGAGACGAGAGGAAGAAAGGAGAGGAGAGCTGAGGACAGCAGAGGGAAGGAGGGGAGAGGAGGTGGGAGAGGTGAGGAGAGGAGAGGAGGAGGGTGGAGAGCGGTTGTACATATGATGAGTGGGTGGATAAACAGCAGGGGAGGTAAAACATGCAAATATCCCGATCTCACTCAGTCTCCATCAGTCTGTCTCTCTAGATCTCCGTAGCTCTCTACCTCTCTCTATCTCTCTCTGTCTCACCCCATTTGACATTGGTCTATCATTGTCATTCTTCTTTTTAAAGAATATTAAATGAACAGTGCTTATGTTGGCTCCCTGTTTGCTCCTCTGACTGTAATTCTGTGTGTACAGTGGCTCGGCGGTGGGTTTTAACATGCATGAGCTGGTGTACATTTTATTATTCTACTTCAGTACAACATGAGAACGTCGCTGTGGATAATAATTTGAGCACTTAAGTCGATGTTACTCGTGCCTGCATGTGAACGCGGTGTGTGTGTGTGTGTGTGTGTGTGTGTGTCTGTGTGTGTCTGTGTGTGTGTTTAAATGTGTATGTGCGTGTGTGTCTCAGTGCACAGGGATCTGTGTGTGTGCGTGTGTGTGTGTGTGTGTGTGCGTGTATACGTGTGCATGCGTGTGCGTGTGTGTGTGTACGTGTGTCTGTAAATGTGTATGTGCGTGTGTGTCTCAGTGCACAGATCTCTGAGGGCTACCATGCGCTAATGAGCGGCATTTAAATCCAGCCCCTCTGATCCTTCCTTTCGCCCAGTTTCTCAGCCCCTAGAGCCATTGCCTGCTCTGGCCTGGAAACTGCGGCACGGCAGCAGCCATTTTGGCTCATAATGGACAGGCTGTTAAACCAACGCATGTCTCACTGAATCAGTATCAGACTAATTGATGACTGGAGCGTATGCTTATTTCTGTGTTTGTGTTTGTGTATGTATGTGTCACAACTTTATTTTACTGTGATAAGTCTCTCTCTCTCTCTCTCTCTCTCTCTCTCTCTCAGAATGTCCTTCTATTTACCAATCTCGCTCATTCGGGGGGAAAATATGTATTTGCCTTTCTGAATTGTACAAAAATATGTTTTCCTAATATGAAGTGCGGGGTTACCAGCGGACAGAATTAATTCAGGTTTTTTTAAATTCAGTACGAGTGCATGCAAACTCGAAGCTCTATCATCCGTTTACACCTTCACAGTCCAAGCTCTTCCCTGGGAGAGGAAATGTCTCAGCAAGTGAAAAGAGGAGGCTGGCTAAGGTGGTCTTTTTAATTTGTTTTGGTCAGGCAACACCAGGCCGCATTGAGAAGCAATGCAGTCCCTCCCCAGAAGCCATACGAACTAGCTGTCACAGACTGTATCCAAGAAGACGCTAACCACACATGCTCCACTGGCCTGCTTCTCTCACTTTATCTGGCCCCCATAGCCCATCCACCTCTCTCTCTTCTCTCACACTCTCACTCTCACACACTACACACTTTCACTCCACACACTCTCACTCCACACACACACACACACACACACACACACACAGCAGGGGGCCTAATTACCAAGATTACCTTGTTCCAAAATGTTATTGGTCAGAATTTCCACACATGGACATAGGAGACTTGGGACAACACAACACACTCCTTTAGTGTATATGTGTGTGTGTGTGTGTGTGTGTGTGTGTGTGTGTGTGTGTGTGTGTGTGTGTGTGTGTGTGTGTGTGTGTGTGTGTGTATATGTGTGTGTATATGTGTGTGTGTGTGTGTGTGTGTGTGTGTGTGTGTTGTTGGGAGGTCCATCCTTTCAATAAACAACCAGTGACTTCTCATTTACCGCTCCTTTGCAAGCCATGACCGTAATACACACAACTGGCCCTGTAACCTCTCTCACACACACACACACACACACACACACACACACACACACACACACTTATGGCTGCCAGTGTTTCTGAGTCATGAAGTTATTAGATGGCTGGCCTTGAGTCGGACGGCTTTGGAACCCCTCTGTGTCTCTCTACCTCTCTCCCCCTACGTCTCTCCCTCTCTCTCTCTCCCTACGTCTCTGTCTTACTCCCTCTCTTTCTCTGTCCTTCTACCTCTCTCTCTGTCCCTATCACTCGCTCCCTTCTCTCGCTTTCCTTCCCTCTCTCCATCATTCCCTCTTACTATTTCGTTGCTATTGTCTCTCTCCCCCTGTCTCTCTCTCTGCCTCTCTTTCCCCTGTTCTCTCTTTGTCTTCCCCCTCCCTCCCTCTCTCGCTCTCTCTCCCTCCCTCTCTCTCTCCCTTTTTTTTGGTCTCCCTCTCTCTCTTTGTTACCCTCCCTCTCCTCGTCACCCTCTCTCTCCCTCTCCCCCTCTCTCTCCCTCACTCTCACTCTCCCTCTCTCCTCGTCTCCCCCTTTCTCCCTCCCCTCACGCTATGCTTCTCCAACATTCCTCCGTCCATAACCAACGTCTCCTATTGTAAACGTTTAGACTGGCGAGGCATTGGCCACGGCCGTCCCACAAACACTGCCACACTTAGAGGTCCGGCCTGCGGCGGTTTACACTCCACTGCTGCTTCTTGTTCTTCTCTTAAAGGACCCTCACTCACACACGATGGCTCGTCTCACCCCCCCCCCCCCCCCCCCGTACGCATACGCCAATTTACACAAGCCGAAAGCACGGAAAACGGAATTTAACCAAAGCAACAGAGAAATCATCCATTCCAGCAAATATAGTAGTTTCGATTTGAGCAAAACAAAACGGGAAATCACTTCAATTGTCTTTCTGGCAGTAGCCGCAATGGGAATGTAAGGATGATCGGAAATTAGAAAAGCAGATGAGAGGAAGATAGAGGAGAGGGCAAGATAAGCCCTACTTCTAATACTACTACTAATATACTACTAATAATAATCATAATGCAATGATTGATGAAATGGTCATAAAGAAAACAACAGAAGGTATATAAGAATGCATGATCGAGCGACAGCTGAGCATCATTTGAATTAGGGCTGGACAATAATTCATCAGTAGAGTTCATCTTTCATGGACTGAAGATATTGACCTATCCTAACGCCCAGTGAGAGTATAAGCCCTTGCAATGATCAAAATATGAGGTTTGAAAGGTCAGCGATTGCGAGGAACACCACAGTGATTCACACGTGTTGTTTCGAACACGTTACATAGGCCCGAGACTTTAAGTCAAGACCGAGGAGCCGGTGATGGAAACTGCGAGATGGCAAATCCCAGGAAAATATTCAAAGGCGACCAGCGCGTGTCAGCCCTGGATGTTGTGAGAAGAAGCAGACACGCACGGGTATTCGGAGGGGAGGAGGGGCGACCAAGTGGCCCAGCTCACATGGCCAGTGAGTACCAGAGCCAGAGCCTCGTGGCGTGGAGCAGAGCGGATGAGCTGG
>NC_140288.1:8468423-8488423 GCF_964030765.1 Micromesistius poutassou
GTGGCGTGTCGCAACAGCACTACCGCCGCCACGCACCGTCAGCTGAAAACAAAGCACGCCAGCGCTATTCTGGGAGGAGGACCGCCAGCAACGGCGAAAACACCGTGGGCAGATCACACAGAGCCTTCCCCCCCCCCCCCACTTCTCCATTGTTTTCCGCTGGTACAGTGCGCCCGGGCTGAGCTACTCTCTCTTTAGTGGCGGTCGGCGTTTTTTGGGCATTGTTTTTTGGGGGGAAATGTTTCAACATTGGGTAATGGGCGTGGGTCAGCCATGGGTCAGCCGTTCTTATGAAACAAGTGACCAACACGTTACGTATTAGAACGGAGAGTTTCTGCCATTGTGGCTGGTATGTACGCTCATTGATAAAAGTGGTGTTGATTAGAACAGGTTTAGGCTAGATTCTGGGCTTATCCTACGTTGACTGACTTGTGTGCACAGTGGGATTGTTGGGATGCCCACCTCATCTAATACTTAGCTCTGGAGGTAGAGCGGACGTTGACTTGTAACCGGAAGGTTGCTAGTTCGATCCTCCTAGCTGAATGTCGAGGTGTCCCTGTCTCCTGACGAGCTGGCTGTCGCTTTGCATGGCTGACTCCACGCGTCGGTGTGTGAATATGTGCATGAACTGTTGCGAGTTGCTTTGGATAAAAGCATGTGCTAAACACCCTGAATGCAAATGTGTGTATAAACAGCCAGGTCCAGCCAGCTCTGTCACCCTAAGCTGATCATGTGCTGCTTACACACAGAGAGCATCTAAAGTACAACCTGTGGCTATCAGAGACACACACACACACACATACACAGACAGTGATAAGCTAGGTCAGCACAGCAGACAGTGTAAGACTTACTCATGCTGAGTCTCAGCCATAAGAAGCGTTTCCAATAAAAGCAAGTAATACAAACAAGGTACACACACACACACACACACACACACACACACACACACACACACACACACACACACACACAGGTAATCCAAATACACACCTTTCCTAGTGGGCATATTGGGTTTGGGTGTTTCCTACTAGAATCTTTGGAAATCATGACAATTCAATACAATAATTGTATTTCTGCATTCCATTGCTGCACCCAAGTAGCATGTAGAATTAATCCCCATTGAGTTGTCATGGTTAAGATAAGATAAGGGTTCCCCCAATCCAACTAACCAATAATAGCCGCTAGGTGGATAAGGACTTTACCTGGAACCGCGGAACCATCAGAAAGATGACAACGGAAGTGGCAGCTGGATCACCATGCAAGTGTAGAATGAAATTGTGTTTTTGCATAAATTCTAAGCTTCCAAACCAAGAACCTGTATCCATCTCTCTCCCTGTAGACAAATCATATTTTATTGAAATGCCTTGAAAAATCGCAACACTCATTCACCTGCGAAGAATCTCACACTTTTTCAACCTGTATCTCATGATCAGAAGTATGCCTCGTGGGCCTGGCTGTATTCACTGAGCGGCCATCTTGGTTCCATCTTGGTTCTACACGCTCGCTGGACGGTGGAACTGGATGGGGGAACTGAAAGGCATATTCCTCATTCAGTACAGTCATCCAAGTCGGGCCTGAAAAGTATCAGCTGCTTCCTGCCCGGTGACTTTTTGGGCTGTGGTGACATCCTGTCCTGTTCTCTAAACCGCTGAGGCAACGTTGATGTTGCAAGACGTTTGCTCTTTGCTTTCCAGGAACGTACCGGAAAGGAGAGAAGACGGCAGAAAGGGGAGAAAACCGAACAGACAGAGGGTAGGGTGATGGAACGGATCAGGAGGAGAGGAGAGGAGAGGAGAGGAGAGGAGAGCAGGAAAGGAGAGGAGAGGAGAGGGGAGCAGGAGAGGTGAGGAGAGGAGAGGAGAGGAGAGAAGAGGAGAGGAGAGGAGAGCAGGAGAGGTGAGGAGAGGAGAGGAGAGGAGAGGAGAGCAGGAGAGGTGAGGAGAGGAGAGGAGAGGAGAGGAGAGGAGAGCAGGAGAGGTGAGGAGAGGAGAGGAGGGGCCGCAGCGAGACGAGAGAGGAGGATGGGGGAGGAGGGGGGTCTAATAAAGAATGCAACGGACAAACCGTTTAAGTTATTATCTTACAAAGAATGTAGCGCAGTCAGCGCTTGCGTAACGCCGGGGCGCCCGGAATAACCAGGAGGAGCCGCAGCACACAGAGGGGATCTGGCGTTGGTCTCTTTCAGCTTCTTTAGACACGCTCCATTTTACACAACGGCCTGACTTTGTACTGAGACCCATCACTCAGAGAGAGAGAGAGAGAGAGAGAGAGAGAGAGAGAGAGAGAGAGAGAGAGAGAGAGAGAGAGAGAGAGAGAGAGAGAGAGAGAGAGAGAGAGAGAGAGAGAGAGAGAGAGAGAGCTTGGCCTGCGTGTGAACAGGAGGAGGGGAAGATGGGGCGGGCAAACAGCCGATGGCGCTGTGGTGTCAAAGAGTGGAGCAGGTGGAGGAGGAGGACGCAGAGCGGTGGAGAGGAGATGAAGAGTGCGGAAGAGACGGAGAGAGAAACAGAGCGAGAGAGAACTGATACGGAGGAGAGGAAGTGGCAGCTCCTCTCCACTGTGTGAATCCATCGCCGTATCGCGCTACTTTCTAGTTACTGTTGCTTTTTATAGCGACAGCGAGCGCCATCCATCTGCAGCCCCTTGGCGGTCCATGACAATACCACAAGATTCATCCCAAGAAGACATAAAGGCAAAGTCGCTTTGGAGACTGGGTTAGTCATACCTGACTGTTCTTAACACCGGGATGCTTAAAATGGTTTACGGCCGTAAACTACCGCCATCCGCTACACACCAGTACATAAAATGGAAGACACGGGACAATGACGAGTTGTTTTATCACTCGTTTCCCATTTTCCGAGTCCCGTAACATGCAAAACACGCACGTAACGTCACCCTCCAACTCTTGACACTATCAGTACAAACTGAGCTCAGGAAGAAGATCAGTCCTCACCAGTCACCTTGGTGACCGGGCGGGTTAAGTTGGTCGGCCTGAATGTCACCTTGAGGAGCGTGTGTGTGCGGCTGCATGATTTGTGATGCATGACTGCCCTCGCTGCTGCATGACCACGTCCTATTAGCCACCGCAAATTACATCCGCTCTGCCTAAATAATGTATTCTCCCCACGCACCCCCTCACACACACACACATGCGGGCACACGCGTGCATACAAAAATGGCACGTGCATGCATAGGTATACACACTAATGCACACACACACACACACACACACACACACACACACACAATAATGCTCACAAATACAGCCATGCAAGATCACATAAACGTGCACACACTCGTGTACACCAACACGCAGTTCCCTGCTCCTTACTCAATTTCTATAAACACTCAAACCAAGATACGTGCAAGCACTGAAGGAAAACAAATGAGGATTTCAGAAATACGCTGTAAAACACACACACGCGCACTCTTACACACAGCAGAACACATAGTGTGTGTTGGAGTAATGAATGGCTTAATCAGCATATAATGTGTGTGGTGTGGCACCGTGCTGTGCTGATGACTGCAGGTGGTAGGGTAGGGGGGGGGCTGGGGGAGGATGGTTTGTATCCATGCTTTATACTGATGAAGAGGAAGGAGCCAAGTCTAGTATTGCCACACACACGTACTAGACTTGGCTCCTCATCCCCTTCATCAGAATAAAGTGTGTGTGTGTGTGTGTGTGTGTGACTGTGTGTGTGTGTGTGTGTGTGTGTGTGTGTGTGTGTGTGTGTGTGTGTGTGTGTGTGCGTGTGTGTGTATGAGTGTGTGTGTGTGTGTGTGTGTGTGTGTGTGTGTGTGTGTGTGTGTTTTGATGATGATGATGGTGGTGGGGGGTATGTTTATCTTCTCCAGAGAGAAGTGAAGGAGAGACAGATGTCTGCCGCTGCTCTCCATTTGCTATAAATCAACTGACCTCGCACTGTGCATATATGTGTGTGTGTGTGTGTGTGTGTGTGTGTGTGTGTAATCCCAGTAACTCTCTGTTCCCAATTAGAGGTTTTAATCCATCAACTGGTTGTTGCTATGGCGCTTTCTTCCCAAACTAATCAGGTCAAAGTTTGCGGGCGTGCTCAGTTGAGAGAATGTCCTCTCTGAATTCGGGACGTGTAGTGGTTCAGAGGTTCTGCTATGTACTATGTCGTGTAGTATGTGCAGTGTAGGAAGAAACAGCATGTTTCTCATTATGATGTGATGTTTTATTACTATGAGCATCTTCTCTCACTACAATGACGTCAGTTGAGTTGAATGACATTAGTTTATATTTTGCTTAGCAGATCAGGGCATTGTGCTTGGCTGATGTTCAGCCCTTTAACCTCACCATACTGTCCCCTTTTTGTACTCTGATGAGTTTTAGATTCTTATGACAATAAACAAATAGACAAACAAATAAAAGCTGTACTTGTATAACTTTCATTTCAGCAGGCAAGTGTCACACACACACACACACACACACACACACACACACACACACACATCTGTATGTCAAGTCTGTATGTCTGCCTCTCCGCCTTCACTTGTCTCTACTGATTGTGTGTGTATCTATCTGTGTTAGTTTCCTCCATCAGAAAAATAAGACCTCGGGATTAAAAACATGATTACTAGACAAGCAATGAAGCGAGAGAGAGAGAGAATGAGACAGCAAGAGAGATATACAGATTGATAGTGAGAGAGAGAGAAAGAGAGAGTGAGAGAATGAGAGAGCGAGAGAGAGAGAGAGACAGATAGTGAGAGTGAGAGTGAGAGTGAGAGTGAGAGAGTTTTTGTTTATTGACAAATGTCCATTCATTCCCATGCACTGTGCTTTACTTTATACTCCTGTCCTGTTCCTCTCCTGTCTCATTCTCTTCGCTGTTGTAGCTATGACAATGAATTTCCCTACGGGGATAATTAAAGGTTAACAAATCGGATCTTACGTTGGTCAGAAATAGAAAGAGAGGGCGATAGAGCACGCAGAGAGCGAGGAAGAAAGAGGGAGATAGAAAAGAAGAGAGAGAAAGAGAGAGAGAAAGAGCGAGAGAGAGAGCGCGAGAGAGAGAGCGAGACAGTCAAAAAGAGAGTCAGAGAAAGGGAGAGAGAGTCTGATAGAAAGAAAGAGAGAGATAGAGCGGGAGTGAGAGAAAGACGAAAGAGAGAGGGAGAAAGAGAAAGCAGAGAGCGTGAAAGAAAGAGAGAGAGAGAGAGAGAGAGAGAGAGAGAGAGAGAGAGAGAGAAAGCCAGAGAGGGAGTGTCAGAGAGAGCGTGAGAGAGAGAGAGAGAGCAGTACCATGTGAAGTGGACGGACACAGAGTGTACCAGGTGTCTTGACCTTGTCTGAGTGACAGTAAACACAACAGAGAGAACACAGCTGCGTTCGCCGCAGCCCTGTACGGGAACATGACATCTCCGTCCACTCCTCCACCCTCACCGCCGCATCGCGCTCTAGAGACCGTCTACACCCAGCGGCCATGTTGGTTGGTCGGGTGGGGAGACCAAGTAGAATCTTTGGGAAAACCATGGCAACTCAATGCATTATTTTTAGTGCTGCATTCCATTTCCCTTTTAGAATGAATCCCCGTTGAGTTGTCATGGTTTCCCCAAAGATTCTAGAATGTTTTCCCACCCAACCAACGGATATAGCCGCGAGATAAATGAAGTACCGCATTTAGTTAAAATACAATATATAATATACATAAATATGATAAATACAATATTGTTTATACGTATCAATGTAAAATAATACATTTTGTCTTTTTGGGTTATGCGTCATTATGTTCAGATTACAAACCAATTTATTTTCTAATTTGTGTACCAAATGATTCTCAGGGGGGCGGTTTTGAGAACGGTAGCTTCAGATGGCTTCTATGTTTAGCCCAGGCTGGAAATAACGTCTATCTTTGTCTGAGATATGAACGATTCGTCCATTGCCTCCACGGTAGAAAGGCCAAATTATACGCATCAACGTTTCTTCTTACGATCTCTCCACGATCGACGGGACTATCTTTAGACCCCTGATGGAGAGAATGGAACGGACCAACGTTAGCAGCACTTCCACTGGACATCCCTTCATGCCTGCAGTTTCTCCCCTGTGCTGCAGTGCAGCCTGGGTTGTTGTGGTCAGCCAGGGCAAGCCATTCAAGTCATTTTAATCCCTTTCATTAAACAAAATAAAAAGAAACAATTTGATAAGAGAACAATGATTTCAGAAGCTACTTTAATAAACAAGGAAGAAGCTTTACATCGATAAATGCTTCTCTCTGGAGGTTAAGAGTGACTCAACATCATGGTTTAAGGATTTTCCTTTTTCTTTAGCTTTGCTACGTATATCGTTTAGCATGACCTCATCACTGCTCTGGAAAATATACCTCAGCCCTCAAGTGTATGGAATATGGCAGTCTCACAGCCAATGGAAAACATTTGTCATTCTTTCATTGCTTCATTTTTTCATTTCCATGCTCACTCTCACACAGCCTATCACACACACTTACACAAACCCACTTGCGTGCGCAGTTGTGCACACACACACACACACACACACACAGGGTTGCACTGAGACGAAGGTCTCAGAAATTAAATGATAATCCTCCATTTATCTGGAGGTGTAATACTGGAGCGTGAACCTGGGGAGGCCAAATAGAGAGTTATAAAATATTGAATCCAACGATCGCTAGGGTATTCTGGAACGCACAAAATGACTGGGTTCAACTGAAACAATCGGCTGTTCTGTCTGGAACTTGACCTGGAGATCTGTGTGTCATATATACTCATATCTATCTACTATAGCTATGAATAACAATATTTCTTATAATTTCCAAAACGTTTATTATGAAATAAATGTTATTCATTGCATCACATAATCACATTCAATTAACAGCTATTTATGGTCGAACTATGGCACCGAAATTAACATAAAAATCCACCTTAATTCAAACACAGAATCAACCTAAAATCAACCTCAAAATTATCTTAAAATAAACCTCAAAATGACCCTAGAATCTCTTCCTCGTGTATTCTGCTTATTCTCTTCTCTCCCCAGCAACCTTTCCCTCCCCAGCCCCTCTCCCCCATCTGCCTCCCTCTCTCCCCCATCTGCCTCCCCCTTCCCCCCACCAGTTAAAGTCTTCAGTCGTAGTCGTGTGTTGCACAGTGTTTTCCAGCACTGCGTAATGTAATGTTACTACCCAATAAAGGCTATGTGCATGATCAAGTGTGTGTGTGTGTGTGTGTGTGTGTGTGTGTGTGTGTGTGTGTGTGTGTGTGTGTGTGTGTGTATGTATGTGTGTGTGTGTGTGTGTGTGTGTGTGTGTGTGTGTGTGTGTGTGTGTGTGTGCGTGCTCGTGTCACAGGGAGTTAGAGGAAGCCTGGGTGATTAACTCTGATAGCGGCCAGATGCCTGACACAGAGGTACAGTCACAGACACGTGCAACAGAAAACACACACATTTTATGAAGTTGTGTGTGAAGCACTGTGAAGTTATAAAGCAGAGAGAGAGAGAGAGAGAGAGAGAGAGAGAGACAGAAAGAGAGTGAGACAGAGAGAGAGAAACAGATCCAGAGACAGAGAGAGAGAGGGAAGCACAGAGACAGAGACACTACTTCTGTGTGCACTAATGTAGTTTTTTTGCTACATTACAACTAGGCCTATATATTCTCATCCTGACCCAGATGTAATGCATTCATATATATGTTAGTTCTGAGGACAGAATACAAATATGGGTTATGGGGTAAAGCAACAGTTTAGGCGTAAGAAATGGAAGCAACAAGGTTAAATAAATTAAAACTCCAAGAAAACCTCTACTATTATTATTTTTTTGGGGGGGAAGCAATTGTATTCCATTAAACGCTGTTTCCCATTTGATATCCAGCCAAGACCTCTCTGGTTGGAGTTGGTCAGGCCTGACTGCGGCCTTGTAGGATGTTTTTGTATGAATGAACACAGAGAAAAGGGCAAAATCCACCCATTTAAACAACATTCCAGAACTGGAATGACTTGCGTTACCATTTGGGAATCATTCCAGTCCCAGCGCCACTAATACCTGCAGTGTGTGTGTGTGTGTGTGTGTGTGTGTGTGTGTGTGTGTGTGTGTGTGTGTGTGTGTGTGTGTGTGTGTGTGTGTGCGAACCCTTTCCCGACATGGTTCCGTGAGACAGACTCAATAAGCTAAAGCCAGCATTCATTTGCCATATAATAATATTGATTGAGTGGAAAATGTTCTTCAGAAAATAACTGCTTCCCTGGGCCCTATTCCCCTGGCGGCCATCTTGGATCTAAGCGCTATCTTAGGGGAATGGAAGGAGGAGGAAGCGCAAAACTACGAGAATAAAATTAACCCAGAGTAAGAAGACAACAAAATAAGACCAAAATGGCGTCGAGTGAATCCAGTGCTCCACTGCCATGAGGCTCTGAGAAAACAGAAACCAAAAGGGTGAGAGGAGACGAGGAGTAGGAGGAGGTGGAAGGAGAGATAGGAAAACATGAAGAGCAGAAAGAGGTATGGGAGGGAATGAAAGGAGGAAATTAAGACGAGCAAACGAATTAAAGCGGTAGAAGATTAGAAGAGGATGGAGCAACAGGGCTCAGATCACGGCCTTCATTAGAAAAGATTAGAGCGAGAGAGAGAGAGAGAGAGAGAGAGAGTTAGAGAGAGAGAGAGAGAGAGAGAGAGAGAGAAGCAGAGAGAGTTAGAGAGAGAGAGAGAGAAGCAGAGAGAGAGAGTTAGAGAGAGAGCGAGAGAGAGAGAGAAGCAGAGACAGAGAGAGAGAGAGCGAGAAAGAGAGAGAGAGAAACAGAGAGAGAGAGCGTTAGAGAGAGAGCGAGCGAGCAAGTGAGCGAGAGAGAAAGAGAGAGAGAAATAAAAAGAGAGCGAGAGCGAGAGCGAGAGAGAGAGCAGGACAGTGTCAAACTGTGCGAGAGGAGAGGAAAGGGGGGGGGGGGACAGGAAGTGACGGATGAGAGGGGCCGAGGGAGACGGGAAAGGTGAAAATAAGGAAGAGGAGAGAGGACCAGGAGGCTCTGGGAGATCTAGTGTGAAATGATTAAAACAGGGTTTTAAATGGGTTGCCATGATGGCCTGAATGTAATGAACTCAGTGTGGCTGTAGCCGTGAAACCCTTTTAAGTTGGAACATTCCCTGAGGTGTTTTTTTTTAAACATCAAACCGTGTCAAGATGTGGTATCTATTCATTATAGCCCCTTTTACTGCCAATCGTGGCGTTTTTTGGTCCAACTGTCACCTGTTTCTTGGAAAGCTTTCTGGAGATCGCAGCAAACCCTTAAAAACGGCTTCACTGTAAATAGTAAATTTGTAAATTTACCTCTCTCTTCGTCTCTATTTTCTCTGCTTCTGTTATATTTGTATTACGTATATTTTATGTTTGTTTTCTGTTATAATACTCTCTCTCTCTCTCTCGCTGTCTATCTTTCTCTCTTGCTCTCTCTGTGACCGTCAAAACATGGTGTTTGTTTAATCCCGCATCGCCATGGTTACCAACACGCCACAGCGGAGGTCATCGTGTTAATAATTAACTTTTTCATGTGGCAAACCAAAGGCACGGAAGCAAAGGTACAGGCACACACACACACACACACACACACACACACACACACACACACACACACACACACACACACACACACACACACACACACACACACACACACCAAACTGCCCGTTGCCAGGCTCAGTTCAAGACCTTTCCAGAAGGCAGAGCTGTGGTTAAGCTCAAATTCATGTGTGTTTGTGTGTGTGTGTGTGTGTGTGTGTGTGTGTGTGTGTGTTTTTGTGCATGTGTGTGTGTGCGTTTGCATGTCTGTGTGTGTTTGTGTATCTGTGTATGTGTGGCAATTAGAAGCCATGTTAGTAAAATCTGAATCGTAAACTTCACATCATCATTGTCATCAGAATGAACCCATGTTATCATGTATTGACAGATTATGTTATTTTCATTCTCTTTTTTATTGCTCCCCTGATCCCTCTCTCTCTCTCTCTCTCTCTCTCTCTCTCTCTCTCTCTCTCTCTCTCTCTCTCTCTCTCTCATCATATTGAATCTCCAGTGGTTGACATGACAACAGACAGCCAATGACGTGCCACCTATTCCCATGACATCATCACGGGCGACCCAGCCCATCCTAAACAACCTGTAAAACTACCAGACAGATCCCAGACTCTTCCTCTCTTTCTCTCTCTCTCTCTCTATCCAGATCTCTCTCTCTCTTAACCTCTCTCTCTGCCCCCTGTCCTCTCTCCTCCTGTCTCTCTCTGTCGATATCTCTGGCTCTCTTCCTCTCTCACATGCATCTCTTTGCATCTCTCACATCCCTCTCTCTTTAGCTTTATCTCACATTTGTACTCGGTTCTCACATTCTGTGTCTCTTTCTCTCGCTCTCTCTTCCCTTCCCTGTCCCTCGCCCCCTGTCTCATTATTGATCTGAAATACAAATCAAAAGAAGAGGTTAGACCGGCAGGGAGTTCATGGCAAGATGAGAGGAGACGGAGATGGCCTTCTCCCCCATCACCGCCACCCCTGTATGTAGATACAGTGAGTGTGTGTGTGTGTGTGTGTGTGTGTGTGTGTGTGTTGGGGGAGTATGAGATGAAGTGTGGACGACAGGGCGAGAATGGGGGCGATAACGCCGGGAATACTAGGGAGGAGAAAAGCCAATTAGAGGTGGGGATAAATCTTAAATACTGGCACAAAGCAAAAAAACGATCGCTGCTACAGTACGGTCTCTCTCTCTCTCTCTCTCTCTCTCTCTCTCTCTCTCTCTCTCTCTCTCTCTCGCTCTCTCTCTCTCGCTCTCTCGCTCTCTCGCCCTCTATCTCCTCATCCCTTGCACGGAATGAACGAGGATGTGAAGTGTGTGTTTCCTAAGATTACCATAACAGGTGACCTTGGTTGATGTATACCACACACACAAATACACACACACACACACGCACACATACAATCGGACACGTACAAATGCAGACTCACACGCAGACAAACTTGAGCAAACACACGCACACACACTTGCACATGCATGAATTTTCACATTCACAGAGTCCAGAGGACTCACACAAACACACACACACACACACACACACAGGGTGCAAAATGTACTTTTTACGATTTTGCTTACCTGTGCCAGTGGAAAAATCTTCCGGCCAAGACGTTGTTTTAATATGTAACCCTGAATTTTAGTTCCTGCAAATTCTATCCACCATCGGCTGGTGTTAATTTTGGACCGTGTGTGTTTGTGTGTGTGTGTGTGTGTGTGTGCGTGCGTGTGCGTGTGTGTGTGCATGTGTGTGTGTGTGCGCGTGTGTGTGTGCGTGCGTGCATGCGTCTGCATGTGTGTGCGTCTGCTTGCATGGGTGTGTATGTGTGTGTACAGTCTGACAGAACAGCAATCTCAGAACGACCTCATGTTTACAAGCCACAAACATCATCCCAGCTGGGGAGGTTTTGGCAGAGGACGGTCTGCATGGGAACCATTATGACACAGTGCTGCTAACATTTCCTCCTCAAGCCAATAGGTAGCAGTGGTTCCCACAAAGTAGTGCACTTAGCAAAGTAGCTTGTAGCTAAACTGCTCAGGATTGGTGGTGTTGCAAAAAGCAGGGTAAGTAGAGAAAGAAATATAGCTAGAGAGAAAGACATATTGCATGCATAACATATAATTGATATATTTTCCCTATGTGGAAACTAAAAACACCCCCTTTAAGGAATTGGATCTTGCCCTGGCCCTAGAGAAGGAAATTAACACACACACACACACACACACCCGCATGCATGCACATAAACACACACACACACTGACACACACATGGGCACGCACACACACACACCAGGAGTACTGTAACAAGCTTGTTTTAGTTATCCTGACACCAGAGTGCAAAAGAGAGTCTGGTCCACTGGGACAAGGACATACGGACACACACCGTAAAAACACACACACGCGCGTGCGCACAAAGACACAGACAGTACACGCGCACAACCACACACAGACACGCATTTATCTGCGCTTGATCTTGTCTGTGGGGAAGAGGTCCGTGGAGCAAACACATCAAACCTGGCCTAGATAAATAGTATGGCAGGACTCTCTCACTCACGCACACTCACACACACACACACACACACACACACACACACACACAGAAGCTCAAGGACATGATCACAGCCTATATAGTTGGGTCATTTCATCGCAAATCACCGTACACTTTCAGTGATAGAGAGAGAGAGAGGAAGGACAATGATCAGGGGAGAGGGAGTGAGACAGACCGAGAGAGAGAGAGCGTTTGAGTGAGAGTGAGAGTGAGAGAGAGAGGAAGCGATAGAGAAAGTGTGAGAGGAAGAGAGGGAAAAATAGAGGGAGACAGAGGGAGAGGGCGGGAGGGAATTTTGAGAATAAAGCAGACCTGAGGGGGGTGTTTGACCCGCCTGATCTGACCAGAACCCTGGCAAAGTCATGAACAAAAGAGACCAGCAGAAAGCTGGATACACACAGTCACTGACCTCCAGCCTCCCTCACCACACTGTATTTTACAATGTGACTTCAGTCTAGACTACAGGACACACACACGCATACACAAACACACATAAACACCTGCCAGCGAGCCCACCCGTTACTGCCCGTGTAATTCTGTGCCATCGCCGTATGCATGCACCGTCCAGGCCTGAGAGGCTCTGGATCGTGTCATTTCACATGCAAACACACTCGCGTGTGTCAGTGTCCCCCCGGCGGAGAAGAGACACCTTTTCTTTGTAATGTGGCTATCCAGCCATGAAGGGCCTACCAGAGGCCCAGACGACAGCCAAGATGGTGGTAAAACATGGGAGGGAAAACGATAGCCCCAGGTCCTACGGGTCTGCTTTTACAAACAGTGACGCTAGGCTTCGCTAGGCGGCTCAACGTGCAAAGTGAGTTCCCACTTCAGTCACCATAGTAATAACAAGGGGCGAAATATAAATTGAGAGTAAATTTAAATGCGGTTAGATTTGGTGGGATGAAACTTTATCACCAGTTGCATTGCTTCTACATCTTCAATGTTTTGTTGACTGTGTGACATAGTCTTTATTGTTATTTATTTATTATTATTTATTATTATTATTTGTGTTTACAGCCGGCTGGATGGCTTCAGGTCAGTGGTAGCCGCTCGTTCTGCCACCCGGAAGTGTCGTTACGGCTATTGTTTACTAACATTCTGAAATGCCGTATTATGTATGTGCAAAGCCGAAAGGGTTCCTTTAACCTTAAAGGTGACATATTATACCACCAGGTGTGAGTGTGATTAGCCGTTACAAGCCGTTTTGAAAATCTGCCTCTTCTGACAACACAAGGGCTGTGTCCACCTAGATGTATGCTGGATAGGTCTACCAGCCTACCCAGTGGACTGGAGCAAATCTAGATGGACACACCCACTTGTGATGTCAGAAGAGGCAGATTTCCAAAACGGCTTGTAACGGCTAATCACACTCACACCTGGTGGTATAATATGTCACCTTTAACCTTAAATTCAATGCCAGCTCGCTAGCCTCCAGAATCATAACATCTTGGGTTGAGGTAGAAGGCCATGTTTTATACCTCCCAAAATACTCCCCAATTTACGACTGATGACACAACCCGTACAATAATGGCTGACACTCCACCTGACGCGTGTACATAACGTTTGACATTTCTGTCTCAACCCACCGTCGCATTATGCGGCCGAAACTAATTTCCTCGGTTTTAACCACAACAACATCACACTGTATTCTACGTCCGTGTCCTGCTGCATATGCGCAGCCTTATGTGATTAATTGGCCCCACTGGCCAATCACAGGCTTGCGTGCGTAATTGTGTGTGCGGGAGACGATCCTGTGGGGTTAGAGGCCTCTGGGCTTCCTCTCTCCCGGTGCTCTGTCTGTACCTGGCTGGTGATTTATGTCCCTCTTAGGCCCCCGTAATGGGATCCATTAGACGTGACTGCCGGGTCTCATGAGTACAAAGTCATCAGCTGAAACCCCTAATTAGGCCACGCCTCCTCTCTCTCACACACACACACACACACACACACACACACACACACACACACACACTCACAGGTTCCTTCGCCACTTTGGTTGTTCGTTCAAAGTTTGAAGTTTAATCGTGTGTGTGTGTGTGTGTGTGTGTGTTTGTGTGCGTGCCTCTGTGTGTAAAATCGAGGCATACCTGTTTTTCGTTTTAGGTAATGTTGACTGTAACCTCTTGCTGGAGTAAAAGTATGATTTTGATGAGCCATCAACTAGATATTGTCAGTGCTTCAGTGCACTGACAATACAGTGTCACAAAAGCAGACATCACTCATTATCCATTACTTAAACGTGTGACACTGTAACACCCTCTCTCCCCGTCTCTGTCTCACACACACTCTCATTCATACATTAATTACATAAGTCAACTAACTATATGTATGAATCCAACCACAATAGAGTTGGTTATGCAAAACTTCAAACTGGATTCTGCTGTTTCCCTGGAAACAGAATATCAGAACCCATCTCATGAGGCCGGTGGCCTTACTCCTAATTTAAAACCACACTTCTAAAATATAAATCACTGGGATTACATTCACGCACTCCTACATAGGCCCAAGTTCTTACAACAAAATGATGAATTACTTCCTAATTACTATTCATTCCTAATATAATTAACCATTGACATTGTTGTTAGGCCTAGTCAATTAACTTTATACTGTAATAAGCACATAAGCAATACTGTCCCTTGACGTTATGTATAAATCAGTTAAAGTTGTTATAACGTTAAAATATGAACATACCTAAAGTTTAAAAACATACCTTAAAGTTATTAAAGTATGTTTGAAGTTTTAAAACGTTTTAGTTATTTTAATTATTAACTTAGATGGTAGGCCTACTTAAAATTGTGATATCAAATATTTTTCTGATATTTCCTTAACACAGCAGAAAGCCACTAAACAAAAATACAACTTTGTACCCCACATTAGTCCAACCGGAAAAACAGTCCTAAAAAAACAAACCATTGCTTGTGGTTTCGCTCCCATGAGCAAATCAGAAGGGGTGTGTGGATACCTTCTTCCCGACGGGGTCCTGTCACACGCCGTGGCTCCGGTCCGTACGAGGAAACCACGAGCTCTCTCGGGTCCTCAGAACGGTGTCCGTCATCTGCGGCGACCGTGTGATTAACGGTAATGGAATTATGGTAATTTCCTTCGGTTCTTTCCTATCTATTCCTGCCTCACTTGCCGAAATGAAGAAATATAATACACACGCGATAAAAAAAAAAACGCATCATTGCTCGTGTGGAAAGTCCAGCTATCCCCAACGTCGTTGTGAATTGTATTTCTTGTTGGGAGACCATCAAGACTAACTAACTACCAAGCCAAGGAAAAGGAAAACACGCAAAAACGCACTCGGAACACGTTTTCTTCGTCAAAAACCCTGTTGAACTCTAACCTTTGAGAGGAGAGTGAAACTCACTACATCTGTTCAAATGTGACGTTGACCAATTAAATCAAGTTCCTTCAGTTTATTATATTTTAAATGAATGAAATCAATTATTTAAATGTTTAAAACATTAATAACTTGACTATTTCTATTTCAGTATTTAAACATTCTATTTTTGCATTTCTTAAACATCAAAATAAACACTTTATACTTCAAATAAAATAAAAAATCGTTTTTTATCTCCCAAACTTCTCGGCAATGGATGACGATAGCCTATGACTTCGGATGACATTTGTGCTTTACAGCAGAACTGCTCCCTTTAATTATCAATGCCGGTCTAAACAATTACCGTGGTTGTAAGTCATAACACCGACCACAGCACACTGCATCTCATGCATGTGTCACGTATGATGCCCTTTGTGATTCAACGCTGGATAATTTGACGTCTACATCTGTGCTGTGACCTATCCGGACTGACATCAAATCTGGCCCATTAGCATGTTAGCACCACCAAACTGACAAACTTCAATGACCTTGAGGACCCTAATACTCCGAATCGAATTCCGGCTGTAGACCTAAATCACAGTAAATTGGGGACGCATTTGGTCATGCTTTACGGACACGATTAGGTTAAGACATTGCGTCTCAACAGTTTTTACGAGGTACTAAGTTTCAAGTGGGATTTGTTCCGCTCTGCACGTCGCTGGCTTTGCTACGCTAGCAGAACGCCAAGCATGATGACGGCTGCGGACGGAGGCGATGGGGTAGCGGGCTAGACAGCCCTTGTGCGGATGCCACTTCAAAGCAACAGTGAAGCAGGGAGGCAGGAAAACTGAATTATTCACAGGGGAGGTGTGAGGGAGGAGGGCTGTCACCTCTGACCAGACTAAATTACAGGAAGAGTGAGAGAGGAGATCTCCTCACAATGGGGAGGATAAATAGAATGATGTATGAAAATGACCAGGGAACCAACAGAGAGAGGGTGGGGATGGAGAGAGTCCGAAGAGGAAGAGGGAACAAATTAGGGAAAGGAGCGACGCAGGACGCATGGTTGGGCATGAATAATATAGACTTATCCTCTCTCTCTCTCTCATGCTCGCCCTTTCTGTCTTTGTCCCTCTCTCTCTCTCTCTCTCTCTCTCTCTCTCTCTCTCTCTCTCTCTCTCTCTCTCTCTCTCTCTCTCTCTCTCTCTCTCTCTCTCTCTCTCTCTCTCTCTCTCTCTCTCTCTCTCATTCTCTATTCTGCACTCTGTTCCTCAACCTATTATGTGACTCAGACAATTAAGCACATCTACATGTCTTGTATTTTATAAATAGACAACAAATTCAACCCTGTGAAGGGGAAAGCATTAGCAGCATTAGCATTATTAGGAGTGCTACAATAGTACACCTTGAATCACCCACACACACACATCCAAACCTACACACACGCCATCGTATTAGAACTGTAACTAAATGATGCAAGCCAGAGGCAGTAAAATAAAGAACTTGTTATTAGAGACATGGATCGCTGCTCTGTGCCTGCAGTTGACCTGTGCACCTCTTCCTCCCTCTCCCCCCCTCTCTCTCCCCTCTCCTCCCTCTCTCTCTCTCCTCCTCTCCTCTTCCTCTCTCCTCTCCTCTCCCTCTCTCCTCTCTCTCCCTCTCTCTCTTCCCCTCCTCTCTCTCCCGCTTCCCTCTCCTCTCCTCTCCTCTCCCTCTCCCCTCTCTCTCTCCTCTCCCCTCTCTCTCTCCTCTCCTCTCCTCTCCACTCCTCCCCTCTCTCTCTCCTCTCCACCCATGCCTCTCCTCTCTCTCTCCTCTCCTCTCCACTCCACTCCACTCATGTCCGTCTCCTCTCTCTCTCCTCCTTCTCTCTCGCTTTCCTCTCCTCTCCTCACCTCTCCCCTACTCCCTCGCTCTCTCCTCCCTCTCTCTCTCTCTCTCTCTCTCTCTCTCTCTCTCTCTCTCTCTCTGCTGGCCTACATTCTCAGGCCAAGTATGGAACGTCTCCAGAGATGGAACGAGGGAGAGAGCACAGGGACAAGAGGACCAGCACATAACAGACAGACAGATGTACACCCATAGGCAGACAGACAGACAGACAGACAGACAGACACATGCACACAGATCGACAGACTGACTGCACACTGCCATGCACAGACACACACACAAACACACACAAACACACACAGAAGGCATGGATGGTGGCAGACAGACAGAGACAGCAGAGCAAGATAGGCAGACAGACAGACAGAAAGGGAATAAAGAACGCAGTAGTGACAGGACAGAGGAGTATAGAGAGAATATAACAGAACGGCCCGACATGTCTCTACTCATTATTTCCACTGGTGGCCACGGCCAGATCGATAAAACAGAAGTGTGTGTGTGTGTGTGTGTGTGTGCGCATGTGTCTTAATCTCTGCACAGTTTGGACTGGACATGTGTTTACGTATCCTACCTTTCCAAGACACATGCACAGCCCAAGAGAGAGAGGGGGGGGGGAGAGAGAGAGAGAGAGAGAGAAGGAGAGAGAGAGAGAGAGAGAGAGAGAGAGCAAGGGGGGGGGGGGGGGGGGGGAGATAGAGACTGACAGAGGGTGGGGAGGGAGTCCGGGCAAGCACAATGCATATGGGCACACTGCCTAAATGCAATTGCATACTTTCTCTCACAATTTTTCTATCTCTCTGTCTCCCTGTGTTTATCTCTCTCTTTTTCTCTCTCTCTCTCTCTCTTTCTTTCTCTCACACACACACAGATTTGAACACACACACACACCACATGCACACATACACACCCAATTGCAAACACACACACACACACACACACCCAGTGTTGGCATATCATCTGGGTAGGAATGAAGACTGAGGCCCAATAGCACTTAGGCCAGAGGACAGCCGCTAGATAGATTTCCAATACGCAACCGAGGGCTTAAGCAAGACACAGCCCCAGCTAATCCCTCCTCCACCGCCTCCATCCCTGCTCCCTCGCTCTTCTGCGCTACGCCTCCGGTCCTCCCGTCTCTGGGGCGCACTCGCTCTCTTTCTAGTCCTTTCCTTCCTCCTTCCGTCCATTCATCTCTGTCTTGTCTCCCAGTTACGCTTTCTCCCCGTCCGTCAGCCGTCCACGCTCGCTGCTTCTTCTGCTCCGTCTCTCGTCGCTCGTTTTCTGTGTGGAGCTTCTCTTTCTGGATTTTTCCTTGTTTCTCCGGTGAAACAATCCTCTTTGATTTACTTATGTCACCTCCACACACCTTCCTCGTTCGCCTCTCGCTCTCTCCCTGTCCGTGTGCTGCTTGGTGGGTCTGTGACCTGGAGGACTAGCTGAACCGGTACAGTGTTAGCAGGTTTAGAAGCACCTGCTTTCCCGCTCAACCCATCTCCTCTGAGATCAACATGTATATTTCAAGATGACAATCATGATTTATCACAATAAATTACACAAAGTAAAATGATCCAACAATAACTGTTTTTGAATGGGCCCACACAGAGAGCGCACCTTCGTATTATCGTTCAATGGATCACATCTGGTGGATTCCTGTCTCCAGCTTGTGTTTGTTCGTTGAGAGAAACACTTTGAAGAGGGTGCTGACAGGCGATGTTCATCATAAGGACTTATGGTTATGGTGTGACACCGCATGGGTCTGCCAGGCACTTTGAGAAGCAACTGTTCTCTCACCCTGTGTCTACACTTTACAGGCAAATCCTGACAGTAATGTACGTGTTAAGTGTCTGATCTTGCAATGCAGCTTCCAATGACACTTGCCTTGTTGTGTCTGATACCATATCTGATAGCTCTCTCTCCCCTGATACATGTATGATGTATGTGAGCTGCATCAACATCCTGCAACACCAAATCCAGTGAACTGACAGCAATAGGGTTGACTGTATCTCTAAAAATCGATTAAAAGTTAACATTATTAATACTTAAGTAGGGAAATGTGTTTCCTCGCTTTGGTCACCAATTAAAAATATATATACATACAATAACCTTCACTTTCAGAGTCTCTTTCTGCTTTTTTAAATCAACCTGTTGGTTACTGTGGAGACATCTTGTGTTCAGAGTGAGATCAGTTGGATGGTTTTAAGCGGTGACATCAAAGCGCCAGCGTTCTGGGTCAGACTCCTACAGCAGCAGGTGCCCCACACATCCCAGCAACTGTCAGAAACCAATTCATACCTGTATCCCGGGCCCCTACGGCCCCTCAGGCTCCGAGGCCCCGGGGTCCGTAGGGAGCTGCACAGCACTGATTAGAGCACTAGAGAACCGTAATAATAGCACTGTGCGAGTGTGTGTGTGTGTGTGTGTGTGTGTGTGTGTGTGTGTGTGTGTGTGTGTGCATGCGTGCAGGTTTGTGTGTGTGTGCACGTGCAGGTTTGCGTGCATGCATGTGTGTGTGAGTGTGTGTGTGTGCGTGTGTGTGTATGTCTGTGTGTGGGAGTGAGTGTGTGTGTGTGTGTCACTGGTGGTCTGGATTACTACTAAAGGCCCACTTAGAGTACACTTACACAGTGAGTAGAATAACTTCTGATTCAACTGACTCCAGTCGAATTCTTCTCACTCTCATACTTGGCCTCTGCTATGGAGCATCATCATATCAAAGTCATTAAATCGCTCTGT
>NC_140288.1:8498423-8515923 GCF_964030765.1 Micromesistius poutassou
TGTCTGCAGGAAAAGACAGAGGTGGAGGGGACTCTGTTTGTCTATACAAGGTAATGTAGGATTCTTATCTCTTGTTCTGTTATTTATGTTTCTGAGACGCTATCTATAGCCTTTTTTTAAAAGGATGAATAAATATGAGCCTTTTTTTTTTTTTTGCTTTTTCTTGAATGATAGTATGACCTTATCAGGCTTACAAAGGAAGTGTAATAACAGTTTATAAATACTGGCAAATACCCTTCACAATTTAGCAGGCCGCAAAGGGATTCAAATCTACTAGGATACAACTACACAAATATTGATTGTCTGGGCGTAAAAGCTAGACAAACAATATTATGATTTTTTTTATTCTTATAGAGATGTTCAGATATTTCAGATATATCAATGAAACACAGTTTCAATAGTAGACACTTCATTGAATAACATAACTAAGTTATAATTACACAGGATAAAAACAACAACAACCTTATAGAACAACTGTATAGCTTGATTATTTTTTTTGAAAACTCTTTTTGAAGAAAATGGTTAAGTCCTCCATAAGCTGCTTCTACCATGTTAATACATTATTATAACAGGACTCTTGGGTGTATTCTCCATACATATACTCCGTCTATCCTTTAGACTGGCATCTCCCAGGCATGGCTTCACCATCATGAACAGGTTGAGCATGGAGAACCTGACAGAACCAATCACAAAGGAGCTGGACTTCCAACTCCAAGACCCATTCCTCCTCTACCGCAATGCACGCTGTAAGTACTGCATGTGCCACACACACACACACACACACACACACACACACACACACACACACACACACACACACACACACACACACACACACACTGCTCTTCCACAGCACCAGACAGACTTGCACACAACTGTGCCAAACATTTGACCTATGAGACTTTAAGATCGAAATCTGCTGTCTGCTGCTTGTAACATAACAAATTGTGTTTTCCAGACAGTATTCTGTACCCTTCAACAAGCCTCAATCCCCATTAAGCATAAGGATGGCATTTTTGCTTAACTATGGACAGCTGTAAACGGGAATACATCATATTAATTTAATTTTATGTAAAAAGTTCTCACACTAATAAGCAGAAAAGTATAACTATTATAAATATTTTTGAGCTTACCCTTGTGTTCAATTTAGCAGAGATGTAACAGGATACTGTCCCTGCGATGGTTTCAGTGGTTTAATAAAATAATATCGACTCGACTTTCTGATGTATTTTGAGTGGGTGGGTTTTTAAGTTAATTGCTCTGTTTCTCTAAAATTTGTTTAATAAGAAAATGAATCATGATAACACTGTCAGAGCTAGACCAAAGCTGCCTGTGAGTGTGGATTCTTAACTGTATTGAATCAATTGAGATCTCCAATAGGATATTAATAGGCAGAATTTAGCAGAGTGAAAACCAAGTTGTGGCTTTGTGTTCTGCTAGCTATGTGGCATATTTCACAATGTGTCGCTGGTCAGAGACTAAGAGTTATTTTAGCAATTATCACTATAATTATCAGTACTGTCATGGCTGATTGCAGTCACGTGATATCTCGTTCCTGTCCTGTCCAGTAAATCTGTTCCTGTCACCATATTGCGTACCCAGATTGCAGTTTCGGTTGTGAATTATGACTACATGGAAAAGTGGACATCTGTTTCCTACTACATGGCACTTCATGACATTCATTCTGTTGCCTACTACATGGCACTTCATGACATTCATACTAGTGCAGACTTCTCCGTACACAGGAAGGCTTACTCTCTTTAAAGCATGGATGCTTTAAATATTTAGCACCTGGCGGGGTCATTACCTGATAAGATGACATCTCAGGGAGAAGAAAAGGGCCATTGTTAAAGAGTTGTATAGTACTGGAGTTGGCCTAACACTAGTCTTTGTTAAAAGCTGTATGGGCTGGAGTTGACCTATTCTCACAGAGCCAACCTTTCCATACGGAAAGTCTGGGACACAACATTGATGAGCTGCTTCAAGAACCATATACTTCTTCTGGAATTGACGTTAAGCAGGACCAGTCACAGACAGTACACCAGGAAAAGCATTTCTAGAAAACAGACCAGCAATGGAGCAAATGTGAGTTTAAATTATGATTACAGTCAATGCTCAGCGGTATATGAGCAAAGAAGGTATACCCCCCAACAGACTTGATAAACCCATGGATGTCAATATAAGAATAAACCTGATGCACCAAAGACATGCCAGAGCTACGTCTACATATCAATCACAATGCTGACAGCCAATGAGAATCGTCATGTGCTCCTTCAAGACTCTACACGGCTCAACTTGCTCTGTGCCTCAGACGTTCAGGACTCAGAGTCACATGTTGATGTAGTTCAAATGAATGGAAGAGGCTGAGACTAAATCGGCCTAACAAACTGTACGCCGGCTCACTCCAGCAGAATATCCAACGCTATAAGTCTTACAATATTTTTACCAAACATACAGTATGTGCACAAAGGAAAGGGTTTCCATTTTATCTCTCATGCACTTTAGTATTGGGTAAGCAAGATGGCGCCGTTGCTTACCACTGTTTACCCTGTGACATAAGTGGCATCCTTTATTCCGTGTTTATGAACAGATTAACATGGAGGCATAGTATAGTCTGTATTGTACTGCTGAGCACCAACCAGGAGCTCCTTATAAGGAGCAGAGGTTTTCAAGTGGCTATACAGTGTTCTCTCTGTCTCTCTCTTTGAAACATGCATGCAGAAATACAATTTAGAAAAATATATATAAACATGGATATCTATGACCATATCTTCAAGACATCAGTAACACCAGTAACACAATAGACAGCAGCCGCACACACACACACACACACACACACACCCACCCAAGCACTGCATATCTGGCTGGAAGAGATTAGATAAACATTGACATTCACTGATAACATAAACACACACATGCACACACATCAATTTTTTTCTCGTCTTCATCCACAAGACTCTTCGTCAGGCTTTGTCCGAGGCAGGTGGAATGTTGTATTTAGACAGCGATGCATTCCAGTGTCCTGCCTGTGTTATGGATACACATGAGTGAGACACCAGTAAGATCTGTGAGTAACCAGTCGAGTCAAGGGTGACTCATCTGCTTGCTTATTGTAAATATGCTATAAATGGTGACTATGGAGTGTTTGTGGTCCAGTCTGATTGTGGTGAATGAACTCTATTCTTAATTCCACACGAAAATAATGTCGACCACCAAACTACATTTGGTCTCATTCGTGTTAATTAAAGTCTTGGGGACCAGTAATTCAAAATTTAACCCCAGCATTTGACCATTTGTCAGGTAAACAAAGAAAATACTAAAAGTGAATTTGGGACCAAACAGAGCACAACTGTGTATGAATCGCTAGTTGTTATTCGGCTTTGCCAGCTATGGGGAAGCCCCAGACAGCCGCTGCTGAGCTGTGTAGTTGTTGGGTAGTCTGGTCACGTCTGTGGAAGGCCAGCCAAGGCCTCGACTGATTAATTTAAACAAAACGGCTATCACCTACTCTGAGGTTATGTGGCTGTTCTCTCGCAGGCTAGAGGCATTCGGTGCATCATATTTAATTGGTCTGCATTTATTTATTCAGGGCCTATGAAAATTCACATTTACTTCTGAAGTGTATTCACTTAAGGTGTTTCTTCTGCTAGTTGTTTTGTGTGGTTTCCTCCGTAAACGGTGTTGTCCCTACAATTCACACATCAACATGACAACCACGCACACATCCACCCCATCCAACCATACACACATCCACCCCATCCAACCACGCACACATCCACCCCATCCAACCATACACACATCCACCCCATCCAACCACACACACATCCACCCCATCCAACCATACACACATCCACCCCATCCAACCACACACACATCCACCCCATCCAACCTTACACACATCCACCCCATCCAACCACACACACATCCACCCCATCCAACCATCCACACATCCAACCACACACACATCCACCCCATCCAACCATACACACATCCACCCCATCCAACCATACACACATCCAACCATACACACATCCATCCCATCCAACCATACACACATCCATCCCATCCAACCATACACACATCCACCCCATCCAACCATACACACATCCAACCATACACACATCCATCCCATCCAACCATACACACATCCACCCCATCCAACCATACACACATCCACCCCATCCAACCATGTACACATCCACCCCATCCAGAGCTGTCTGAACCCCCATAACAAGTGTCTACAGTCCGCTACGGACCCTTTTAGCTCATGTTGTCCACCCCTTTACTGCCCACCGCCCGCCCCTCTCGCAGGGCTGACCTCTGAGCTCCGGGACCGTGGAATCTTATCGCTAGACAAACAGCTCCTACTGATTCGTGCTGCGGGAACCAGCCGGAATGGGCAGTTGGCACAGAGTGGTGGTGCTCTGGGGCTAAAAATAAAAACCAGGAGGCTGGAGACGCCACAGAATAGGATAACGATTCCGGGAAGACTGGGCCTAGCCTCCGCTACATTTTATTACTCTTCTGGTAAACCTTACCCAAACAGAAATTATACTTTGGGAGCAGATACACGGAGATGGTGGCTGGCCGGCGGCCCACGGCGAGAATGAGCGGATCTGAACATGAGATTGTTGTTTTGGATTGAACTGTCTTAAGTGCTGATTTACACAGTGGCGGGAACACGTAACGGCCTGACCTCTGGGTGTAGAACATACTCATGATGGTGAACCTCAAACTCTCCCATGCTACTACCGCCTTCTCAGGACTGGGCACTTTGGTAGCTGCGACCAATTTATTATGACCATGTGATGTCCTAGAATGCAGTTTATTGAGGATGTTTACATCTTATATCTTTATCATTAATCATGGTTTGTGTTCCCATCTGCTGGGGTTATCATTTCAAAATATAATATATAATAACGTATTTGTATGGACCGTTACTGCGGAAAAAAAATAGCTTGACATTGCTTGACATTTGCGATTGTGTTTACATTATCTGATTATGTGGTACTCAGAATATTTCTTGAGCATAATCTTTTTATTAAGGAAAAGTCTCTCAGCAGTTATTAACACAATCAGTGAGCAGATCTCTCAGCAGATCTGCATTTCGCCAGTATTCTACGTGTAAAGACTGTCTTACCTCCAGGCCGTACGAATGTGTATCCCAGCTCCGTCTCGGACACCTGCAGGCCTTTGTAGCGAACCTCCGGCTCCTCTTCCAGACGCTCATGCTTGGGTTTCCTCTGGAACAAGCTTCGCAGCATGGCTGTGGCCGCGCTCTTCCCAACCCGATCCCAACGACGGCTTAAAAGTGAACCTCCAAAACGTAACTGTGGGTTGACGTTCTCAGCCGCCGGGGTAACTTCACATCAGCAAACAGCTCTTGCATCAGAGATCAGACCCTTTCATAGCCCAGGGTATCCTACTAGTGGGCCCAATGCCACTGGGGGGTCTGGGCACGTAATGTTGCTCCTGTGAGCCTTTGAGCGGTCTGCTCACTGTCAGGACGACACCATTAGCTGTAATCACCTCTGTAGCGCTGGGCTCCACGAGCTAAACGCGGCACGCGTTTTTTCAGAGTCCGTAGCCTTTAGTGTCTAAGTGAGGGTGCCAGTGGATCTGGATGGAGGAAAGTACTTCATGTGGATTTTATTAACAGAAACACAGACACTTGGTAAAACTTGGAGGAAGCCTGCAGCCGGTTAAAAACAAGTGGTGATGTAGAGGGGACTTCTGTGAGTGTTTGGTAAAGCAGGTTCTTGACTCCGGTATCGGACAGACATGCAGTAAAACGCAATGTAATCCTTGTTTGGACGACTGCTAGCTACTGCTCCGGCTCTTTCGACTGTACTAAAAGTAAACCAAACATAGGCAGTCCGCAAAGAATAGCAAGGATGTCCCGGAGGAGTAGTTTGGTCTTAAGCCATCATCAATGTGTCTCCATGCTGGGAAAGCACGGCTGATCCCACTTCGATATTCAAAACAAAACAAAAAAGTAGCTCAAGACGGCAAAAAAGGAGTTGCATAACTAAAACGATCAGAAAAAAACTAATTACAATGTTTGATTTTAAACTAATCTTAAAGAAGACAAACCAGAGACATGGGTACCACCACACGGACGTTGTCTGTGTGTGTTGGTGGGCAGTCTGGGTTCCACCGGGTCTAAGCTCCACTGATACACTGAGACCTTCCTCTACTGAGATTGGCCACAATTTCTCTCACTTCCACTCCCTCTATTTTTCTCCCTCTCTGTCCCTCTCACCCACACAACCTATCACAAGTAACCTCAGTGTGGTTAATTGTAGAACCTTTCCTCTTCGGTATCTCTATCTCGTCTGAGTCACCAACGCGATGGGGAAGGGCGATGGCTGGGCTTCCTCGCCGACTTATCTCAATCCTCCGAGGTGGTGTGTTTATCTCCCGGTGGTTGAGAAAGCCAAGTGTTACTTACTGGGGCTGCGACTGAAGTTGTCCCAACAACGCTTGAAGATAGTTTTCCCTTTGAAGATCTGACTCTTATTCTATTTTAGATTTCTCTCTTTGTAGCGATGCATCCCTCGACACTGGCTTTATATCGTATAGTTATTAATTTCAGTTTCAGACACACTCTTTTTCCTCTATCTCATGCTTGTCTCATGCTTCATATGAGCAGCCCTGGTTCCTTGCGCTCAGTACTGGACTTAGAACGGTTCTTCTCAGTTTAATCTGTTCAGGCGTTGTCCGACTGGGTCAGACGTTCATCCACTCTGAGAACAGTAAGTGGTCCTGGCTCTGGTGGTCCCGCTCTGCTCTTACTTATCTGGGACTGGTTTTCCCAGGCTCTGTGTGTGTGTGTGTGTGTGTGTGTGTGTGTGTGTGTGTGTGTGTGTGTGTGTGTGTGTGTGTGTGTGTGTGTGTGTGTGTGTGTGTGTGTGTGTGTGTGTGTGTGTGTGTGTGTGTGTGTGTGTGTGTGTGTGTGGTTATTTTTGCAGACTTCCTACCCAAGCAGGGACCCCATCTCTCTCGCTCTCTGGGTCTCTCTCTCGCTCTCTGTGTCTATGTATCTCTCGCTCTTTGTGTCTCTCTCTCTCTCTCTCCGTCTCTCTCTCACTAGCAACCTGTCCATCTTAGGTCAACTGTGTATATTTGTGTGTGGACTTTTGTTAGTATTACATGATACATACATAGTGGTTGAACAAGGAGTCAGACCCACACACACTATGAAGTAGGATCTAATAATACATTCCCAACATAGTGTTCTGTTTCCTCCACTGCACTGAGAGTAGTATCTCTACATCTTGGTAGCAGCCGTGCTGGGATCCACGTCAGCACGCCCCAGTGGTTCCTTAAGTGGGTATGAGTGAATGTTAATGTCCCACAGGGCAGTCATACGCTTTTTACCCAGCACAGTTAATTATAGTCTGTTTACAATGACGTCTCAGGCTCAACATGGGTACACTCATGTTTTGGCAGAGGAACTGTACTCTCAAGGTGTAGTTCATTGATTTGATCAATAATAAATACAAAACGCCACATGGATATAGGATATATAGTAGTCAGGGTGTTTGGCCCCCAGCTGAAAGGTTCTGAGTTTGAATCCCAGTGTCTGCATTCTACCTGTGGGCATCCCTAGACAAGATACCCCCTAACCCCTACCTGCTCCTCAATGCATCTGAAATCACTTTGTCTCTCTGCAAAAGCGCAAAAAGCGTCTGCTAAATGATGACAATAGTGATATTCAGATATCTTCAGTGTCTCTGAACAGTCGTCAGCTGGATGTCCGTCCATTGTTTACATTAAGGCACTCATGGTTGGGGTTGAGGACAGACTGGCTGCAGTCTGTCCTCCTCTTAATGGTACAGCGCATCCCAAGAGAAGTGGGAGACGTCTCTGGTGGATCTCTGTCTGTCTGTCAGTTTGTCCCTGTATTTCCAGGGAAGGCTATTAACATATTTCCCATGGTTCCTCCACAGTTGTTATCCATGGGATCTGGTTCTACGATAAACAAGACTGCCAGCGCATCGCACAGCGGATGAAAACGTGAGTACTCCTCATTGTCATCCACCGCACCCCACTCAGCCGAGTGCAGGCGACCATCGCAGTGTGATTCAGAGCCTCAGCCGCTGGCTCTGCTGGTGATCATCAAAATCACAAAGAGTTGTAGTCCCAAAGGGTTCACACACAAGCAGTAGTATGTGGTGTATTGGTGCAGAATGAGAAGAGAAATCAAATAAGAAAACAACTGACTTTGTTTTGACTTTATTACATTTTTGTTAACTTTAGTTTTATTTATTATATATATATATATATATATAAAACAAAAATTTTATTAAGTCCAAACGCAGTAGAAAAAAATTAACAAAGACAAAACATGAATTCATAATATCTTACTTCTCATTTTCTTCATTATTTTGTTTGTAAATTGTAATTGGAAGAGGGGGGGCTAGTTATCAGAATCTTAAATATTATGCATAACATAATTTAAAAAATATATATATATATGTATGAAACCAAAGAAGTATGTAAAGATGAGGTTTGTGTGCAGTCTGACCCAGCAGGAGCAGGCGCTGGCCCAGACCCAGGGGGGCCTGCCCCCGCTCGCCCCAGGAGGGGGTGTCGGAGCAGGGGGAGGAGGAGGAGGAGAGGTGGGAGGAGGTGTGGAAGGCCATCCTGTGGACATTCTGCAGATGCTGGCCAAAGCACGCAACGAGTACGACAAGGTGGGGACCTTTGCAGACGCTTTAAATCGGTCCTGAATGTACTGTTAGAATTATTCCTTCTACCTGCCAGAGTGGACAAATGGACCAGCAAAGTGGTCGGATGTGATACCCTGACTTCTCTACCTGCCAATTGTTCAAATCGACCTGCCGTTGACTTTGGAGCCGTAATGTAGTGTGACGAGGAGGAGGAAGGCAGTCGGTGTGAGAGTGGACTGATGGGGATTGGGGTGTGCCTACCATTGCTCGCTGCTTGTTAGGGAGATCAGAGTCCGACGCTGCTATGATTGGTTGGAATCTGGACTTGGTGACTGTATCGCAGAAGGGTTTATTAGGGGATTACGCTCATGGTGAATCGATTTCAAACGAAAATAACCACTGCTCAGAGTTTCATTGTTACATTAAAGATGAGGAAGGATAGCTTGCCCCAATAGGGGGCAGTAAATCCAGCATAATGGAAGTCTTTGCATAGAAAGCGATGCCATTAACATTACTTTATGGAGACCTTAAATATAAATGTCTGTTTCATCCCTTTCCTCCTCTGTGTGTCTTAGGGAGGACAGTCTAGTTCAGAGCCTAAGGAGATTGGAGGCAGTAGCATGCTATTTGGGAACCCCCACCTCATCAAACCAATTCCAGTTAAACCTATCACTCAGGTATGCACACACAATGCAGTGTTCTCTTAGACTGGGTACCCCCAGCCTGTTCTGACGGCGATTTGATTTTGCCCTGCAGAAGGGTCTGGAGAGGAGCAATACATTTCTTTCTGCTTTTGATACACTTTTGCGGGAGCCAATCACCAATCTGGCTTTTCCCCCTGGCGTGCTATTGGCTGGTTCAACACAATGACTACAGGGAAGCGACGGCAAGCAGCCAATTGCGTACAGAGTCATTTGAACTAGGACCGTTGATCACGCCTCCTGTGCTGAAGAAAAATGACAGCAGCCTCCCCAGACCAACGTGCAATCTACTATTGAGCTTGGTCTGGCAATAGCCAGGCTAGCGTTCTCTAGTACAGCGACCCCCCCCCCCCCACCTGTAGGCTGTGGTCAGGGTGTGATAGTTGTGTGGTCAGGGAGGGTACTGAGGGTGAGGGTCTGGGTCTCGGTCAGACCTTCAGTATGTGTTGTTCACACTGTTGATTGGGATACTTTGAATCCAAAACATCACAATTTTCTGATTGAATGGTATATCACGATTTTATGTTTTCCATGTCAATACCGTCTCAAAGTATCAAAGTCTGCCGTTATAAGCTCTTGTTTCATTTTTTACACACTTCAAAGACCACTGAGTGCTGTCATTTGAGGCTGGATTTTATGAATTTTGTAATCCGTTTTTAATTATATCCTCCGGTGCAAAAAAAAGTTTATTTAACCCTAAACTAAACATGAAATTTGTTATTTGCAAGGTTGTTTTCCCGCTATTATAATTGAAATAGCCACTGATTCATGTGTATTTGAGGGATCTTTGTACTTATTATCCTGCATGACTTCATCTGTTTAATAAATATCCAGGATTAAGAATTGATCCAGATATGCAGCTTTTTCCGTGTCTTTAATGATCACATAGTCGTACTGTGATCGACTAAAATCCGATGGCTGACATTCAGTGTTCAATAAGATTAAGGTTGGACAAATCGCTTTATTCCCCGACGGAGAATCTGAGAGTAAAGGAAGAATTAATGAATGACCTTTAGCTACAACCTCAAGAAGCAGGTACAATTAGAACGAATGGGTAGGGTGCATCTATATCTCAAATATCGGCATACATGCAGACAATGTAGAGAAAAATCATGAAACATGATGCTGGTTGGGACACTGCTTGTCAAAGTTACTGTTTCAGACCAACGATAGCCCGATATTATGCTGATTGAATTATTCCTTTCTTCTTAAAGGCCTGGCTCACTAACACAAAGTTTGAAACTCAGAAAGCCTTGTACTTAATATGTTAATGAATTTATGAGGATGAAACAAGAATGGGGGGAAAAAGTGATTAGCAGACGATTGCTTCCCCCCTGTGGTGGAGGAGAGAATAGCAGGTCACGGCACATTGGAATCACACTCTCGCTTAAAAGAGTTGCTGTTAACTTTTTTACCATTGACTCTTCAGCTATGAATGACCTCACCCTCTTGCTCTTTCCCATTTGACCCCAAGAACAACGGACCATTTACTTCTTTTACTTTATTGTACACATTTTGTTTTGCCTACCTTGCACTACTCAGAATTATTGCACTATTTAGAATTTATTTATTGTAAATATGACTTATTTGATCCATTTTACCAAATTGTATCATTTGTTTTTATTGCACCGTGGGTCAGACACAAATGCAACTTAGATTTCTTTATTTCTCTTGTACATAATTGGTAATTGACAATAAAGCTGACTTTGACTTTGACTTATTTTGTGACTTTGTTCCCTCTGCAGGACGGCGAGCCTGGGGAGCCCCGGTCCCTCTCCCTGGCCACCCTGTTCGGCTCCCAGCCTCCACACCCGTCGCCCTCCGCCAGCACGGGGCCCCTCTCCCCCCGGGCCCCCACCGGCACCGCCCCCTCGCCCGCCGTTATCCCCTCGTCGGGTTCCAGCAAGAAACCCGGGGGCCGGCCGGCGGTGGCGCGCTCCCTCTCGTACGACGACCCCGTGGGGGCCCCCAAAGGCACACGGGGCCCGGCCACGCTCGCCCCCAGCGCTCTGCCCCTGATGAAGGGCCCGATGATGGGGGACACGGCGGTGACCAGCCTAGCACTCCAGAGTGCCAACGCCGCAGTGAGGGGCCCCGTGGTGTTAGGGCCCCCAGGGTCGCCCTACTCTGCGTACGTGGTCGCTGGGGCTCAGGGCCGCCCCACTGGGCCCCTCCCGCCTCATCAGCCTCAGCAGCCTCTGCAGCCTCAGCAGCAGCAGCCTCAACAGCCTCAGCAGGGCCAGGCGCAGCTCTGCCCCGCCATCCAGAAGCTGATCCAGGGGCCGCGGGGCCTGGGAGCCCCACCCCCCGCCTCGCTGCACACCGTGTCGGAGTCTCCCGAGAACCGGCTGTGTGAGAACGGGCTAACCCTGGAACAGCACCACCACCACCTCCACCACCAGCACCTCCACCACCAGCACCTCCAGCAGCACCAGCAGCAACAACACCAGCAGCAGCAGCAGCAGCAGCAGCAGCACCATCATCACCCACAGCAGCACCATCAGCCGCAGTATCAGCAGAGTCCACAGCAAGACCACCTCCAGAGACTCTTCCAAGCCCAGGTCCAGGCCCAGGCCCAGGCCCAAGCCCAGGTCCAGGCCCAGGTCCAGGCCCAGGTCCAGGCCCAGGCCCAGGCCCAGGCCCAGGCCCAGGCCCAGGCCCAGGCCCTAGCCCTGGTCCAGGTCCAGGCCCAGGCGCAGGTCCCTGTCTCTACCGCCCCCTGCTGCTCCAACCCCCCTCCCCCCCTCATCCCTTCCATGCAACACCCGATCCAGCCAATCACAGTAGAGTCTGTCTCCTATCCCCACCCCCAACATAACCAGCATGTCTACTTCAGCCCGTGCAAGCCTCACCCAGACGCCGGGGCCCCCAGCAGCCAACAGCCTTCAGGTAATTAAGTTAGGTCTTCTTCCACATGGTTGTAGACCTGCTGCCGTCCAGTGGACTCATCTTATAAGCATTTCATGTTCTTGCCACACAAATGGCAAAACGCTGTTTCAAATGCAAGTTGAAAATGAAAATTGCTGTGTTATACACCGTGTTATATAAAACTCCTCAAATGGGAAACAACTTTCCCCTTCCACATTTGAAGGCAAAGCTTTAGCCACCATAATTATAAGTATCCACAACATGAAAAAAATAGTCACAGTCTGCGTACAAAGAATCACCCATTAGTGGTGGCTCCTTTAAGTTGCACCCGACTCCATTTGACACTCAATGTCACATCTGGTCGTTTCCTCCTAGTTGTCACCTTGACTGTGTGGGTCTCCTCTTAATGGTGCCTTCCGGTTGGTTCTTCCTCAGCGGCGTCCACCAACATGCCAGGAGTGGCTCCCCATGAGCTACTCCAGAAACTCCAGCTGGTGCAGCAGGAGCAGGGCCAGGCCCCCCACGAGGCCCCGCGGCACGGCCCAGGGTTCGCCCCTCGATTCCAGGGTGCCGCACCAACTCAAGACCCAGGCTCCGCCTTGGGCCCTGGCGATAAGGAGGGCATGCGTTTCCCGGTAAATGATTTTGGCAGCATTCCTTATAAAACAGAGTAATATATAATGTAGAAATATAATTAAATTATCCTATTTTGCGTCTATGTGTGTATTTTATTTTAAGTTGAGATACATAGCATTTTTCTCCCCTCCCCTCACAATCACCAAATTTAATAACAAGTATAAGTTATAGTAAAGTGCATAAGAAAATTTCCCATAAACATCTACAATTATAACGTATACATGTGGGTCCATATTTATGTCACAGCACAAAATCATATTTAATATATCCTTAACGGGTGTTGCGTTGGTCTGCGCAGGTCATCTCCCCCCAGCGTATCCCCGCCACCGTGGCGCCCACCCTGCTCCTCTCCCCCAGCGTCTTCTCCCAGGCCAAGCCGGCAGGACCCTCCCAGGACGGAGGCCCCGCCCCGGGCCCCGCCCCGCGCCCCCCCCGCCCCAGAGGAGGCGGTGGTGCTGTCCAGGAGCCAGCTCCAGGACACCCTGCTGCACCTCATCCAGGTACCAGGGCCTGCAGACGTATATAAGAGAGAGAGAGAGAGAGAGAGAGAGAGAGAGAGAGAGAGAGAGAGAGAGAGAGAGAGAGAGAGAGAGAGAGAGAGAGAGAGAGAGAGAGAGAGAGAGAGAGAGAGAGAGAGAGAGAGAGAGAGAGAGAGAGAGAGAGAGAGAGAGAGAGAGAGAGAGAGAGAGAGAGAGAGAGAGAACTATATGTAGTAGCAAAATAAAAATATGAAAATCTTTGGCCAAACATTACAGTTGTTATAGTGCTGTATATCCTAAATGTGTGTGTGTGTCTGTTTTCGCGTGTGTTCCAGACGGACAGCTCCTTCATCGACTGCATCTACAAGGCGTACATCGGTGGCCTGGCTAGAGACCAGTTCTGAAGGCCCTCTTATGAAGCTCCCCTCTCAACCACTGCCTCTAACCACTGTTACGCCAGCTCCACCTACCTATGCAACAACCTCTCCTGGTCAACACACACACACACACACACACACACACACATACACACACACACACCTGCATGGCTTCAGTTCCATTCTCTACCTAGCGGCCATCTTGGCTCTAAACCCAGCTGGGGTTTAGAGCCAAGAACCAATATGGTTGATATTGGTGAATAAGGCCCATTAGTGGGATTAGTTATGGTTACAAGGAAGCGCCGCTCGTGTATCAGAACTCATCAGCGGGCCGGTGATGAAGGGGACACATCCCGATGTGTTTAGGAGTCACAGAGGAAAACGTGGTCTTATTATCTGAATGTAGCAGAAGCGTTTTTAATATTAATGGTCTCATTCCATCCATGCTGTCTTTTACCTGCTATGCTGTCTGGTGGTGAAGAAGCAATAAAATAAACAGATGTTTTTACATTTGAGTACATGCAGGGATGTAGTGGCATCTGACTCAATTTGAACTGGTATGAAACGTCATTCCAGTTTCATTTCGGTCATTTAAAAAAAAAAAAAAACAATTTTTGATTCGTTCTTCATCTTCTGCCCCAGGTATTACTTATTATAAATGTTTTCAACATTTATATAAAATTTTTAAAACTAGTCAGTCTTCTTTTAAAATGTGTAATGACAATAAGAGGGTGCCGTTTGTTCTCAGAAGTGAACAAGTTAGCAGAAAGCTAAAGTAGCAGCAATTAATATTGAGCAACATTTACAAACATTTCAGAGACAAAGTAGCAATGTAATATCTTCCCATCACTAAAACAGAGTTGTTATTTGTTTAACACAAGTAAATGCTTTTTCATCTGTTATTGAGAACACAAAATTTGTTCAAGAAAATGCATTGAACTTAAAGCCAGAAGAATTGCACTAGGCTGTGCATGCGCTGCTGGCTCATCGAATAGAGCTAGCGGTGTGGGTAGCCGCATGCTTTTACTGAACGGACAATCCAATCTAATCTAACTATTGGGGCTTTCTTCTAAGAGAGGTAGGGGGATTTGACTATTGCAACGCAGATGGTAATATTGGCATTAACATCCAGCACTGTTAGTGGCACGTTCCCCCCTTCATGATGTGGTTGAACTGGTTGTTTCAGATGTTGGAGAATGCAGTATAGTACAATGAAGTTGGTCGGGTGTTTCTTCCTGACTCCGCTTCCTGCTTCAGTAGATAAAGAGGTTGCAGCCATACATGTTGCCATTCGGAGGAACAAATACTTGAATCCCGCCACATGGAAATACCAATATTTTTCATATGTGTCACTTTATGAATGGATACGTCACATGTCGGTGAGATATCACATTGAAGATGAAAAAAAAAAAAGTGTAATAAAAGTAACCTTATCGGGTTCTCCTAGTGAAAAAAGGGAATTTGATAGCCAGTCTACAGCTACTGAACTGAGCAAAAATATCTTTGAGAGATTTTCCATATTATTTTTTACTCATTCTTAAAACTGTACTATTCTCCTACAGACATACCGCCAGCATGTAGTGTTTTAAAACATTTTTATGTGTACGTTCTGGTTTAACAAAGGCCACATTCATTTGCATATGAAAGGTCTTTGAAAAACTCTGTTTTTCAATTCACCTGTTTTGATATATCGAATGTAGAAAATACTTTTCAGGTTTTAGAAATTCAAATTATTTTCAAAGACATTGTAAACCCAGGGAATGCGAGCACACAGTTCTCATTTAATAAATCTCTGTCATAAAAAACCCTGTCTGTAAATAAACACATACAAATTGGATAATAAACGATTTTCAAACTCCCTTGGTGTTTTGTTCTTAGTTTGTTTCTGTCTTTTAACAGCTCCTAATGTGATTAACACCCCGCTACTATTTTACCTCAGGCCATTATCTCCTTTTCCTGTAATCAATAGCATAACCAACTGTACAATTAATTAAACTTGCTTTTCTCCCCCTTATTTCAAACTAAACTCTAAAGACCTTGTCTTGATTAAGCGTCTCGTCTGAGTACACATCACTTTCCCAATATAAAACTGCTCCATGTTTGTTATGCGCGGTGGAGCGCAGAGTAGTGGCTGATAGCTGACATTCGCTCTCTCTGGCGAGTTAATTAAACCACCCTGTGGATCTTAGACATGGAGGACGGACAGCAGAGGAGGATGGGATTATGGTTTGGCTGTTCAGCGGTCAAGAATTATAATGGTCTGCTTTGTGCTTCAAAACAGCAGAACAGTCCGTTGTCTTCTGCAGGTTTGATTCAGCTTCCTGGCCCTAGTCCGCTTATTAGATGGTATGCTTGTTAGTATGCTTGTTTGTTTGACATATTGACCAGTCATTATTAGTTTGGTCCCTTATGATTTCAGCAGTTATTGTATTTTATGTGGGGCTGGACATTAGGGAATAATCTCATGATAATCTTAGAGAATTTGACGAGCGATTTAGCAATCTTTAAAATTCAAAACCCTCCACACTTTATCGATTCAGTTTCTATTTACTTTTAGTTATCTGAGGTTTATTATCTGCCCCAATCTCCTAGCATCTTATTTTCTGTCTATCATTGAAACCTCACTGTGATAAATCCTTTGATGGATTATGGTAAAAAGAAAAATGGTCTAAAGGGTCTGATTGTCAATTACATTGTAGCCGAGATTTAATGAGATGTAGCTACTGGTTCATTAATGCTGTTTTTAGACAGTCTAAATAATTTTCCCTGCATACGGGCAGATTCTTCCATGGCCATAAAGTTAAAGAGGTGTGTTAGAGGCTGTGTACCTGCTGGGGTAATGACTGTAGCGGGGGCAGCACTGTGCTATCATTAGCCAGATAGTTAGCATTGATTCAATAACAGTTTGAATGAGGAATGTGTCCCATGGGAACAGTTGTCAGCTCGTCTTCTACTGTGTGTGTGTGTGTGTGTGTGTGTGTGTGTGTGTGTGTGTGTTGGACCATACAGTCCCTAGGGTGCATTGTAAATGACCTGTCAATCACTGCTCCCTATTCTGCGACTCTACACATACAGGTGACCGTTATACAAACCACATAATACAAACACATAATTCATGCACACTTATTCTTTATGTGTATACAAATTGCAACCTGTATCTTAAATTATTTGAATATGTCAGATCAAACAAATGCTCATTGTATTTAAACCACAATCATTCATCATTTACAGTTTACAGTGTCGATTTTTGTCCTAATGTGTCCTAATCTATATCATGGTATTCTCAGTTTGTGTTGGCAGTTGTGTGTGTGTGTATGCATGGTGTGCACTTTTCAGTCCCATTCGCTCTAATGTTGTAGTGATGACATGTAACATCAACACAGGACTCTTAGTAGCTGATCTCAAATCCTTGATATTTAGAAACCGAAAGATAAAAACACAAATACATCAAAAACAAGTTCTTATCTTATCTGAGCAGATATGGCACATACTGATGAGGTGCATTGGCTTGAAAAATGTTTTTTTCTCCTCTCCCACTTATTTGGGAAGCTGAGGATGTTTTGGTTGTGCTTTACTGCTCTCTGTTAACCCACTCTGTACACACACACACACTCAAGGAGATATAGAGTAGAATGCACTAAAAGAACGACAAAATGCACACCAATAGAAACTCCCCGTACAGGATGAGTTCCAGCTCATTGGTAACTGACGCTGATTGAGCCAAACCTGAGTCCTAGCCAACCCTGATCAATAGCCACTTGCGT
>NC_140288.1:8520923-8535923 GCF_964030765.1 Micromesistius poutassou
TTAGATTACAATCTTCTTTGAAACGTTCAGGTTTAACTTCTGGCATAAACATTAATGTGAGACATTAAGCATCTTCGGTGGTCTTACGTTTCCTTTCTGATAAAACAAACTAGGAAGCCACTCTGAATTAATTCAGCTGGCCTCTGATGAAAGAGAGTGATGAGCCATCTCTCTCCGGTCTTTACCGGAGGAACCCACTCATCTCTCCTCCGTCTCCTTCCCGGCGTTAGCTTCTATTTTTTCCTTCTCTTCACCTTCATCTTCCCCCGGGCCCCATGCGTCCTGGCACACTCGCCTTCATCGGCTTCCAGCTCCGCTCTAATCCCACCTCCGTCTCCGCAGCCTCGCGGTGCCACCGGCTGCTACAGCGATGAGGCGCCAGAGCCGGGCCGGTGTCGGGCATGCTGGGAAACGTAGTCTGGCCAGAGTGGGAGCGAGGAGACGATCACCGCTGCTGTGGGCCGCAGTGTTCGTCTGTCTGTGGCTCGGCGCTCAGGCCCAGATGAAGATCCCCCCGGAGACGTGAGTGTTATGACGATGATGATGATGAGGATGATGGTGATGGTGATGATGGTGATGATGATGATGATGGGTGTGATGGTGATGGTGATGATGGTGATGGTGATGGTGGTTGTGGTGGTGATGGTGGTGATGGTGATGGTGGTGGTGGTGATGGTGATGGTGATGGAGGTGGTGGTGATGGTGGTGATGGTGATGGTGATGGTGGTGATGATGATGGTGGTGGTGATGATGATGGTGATGGTGATGGTGGTGATGATGATGATGGTAATGGTGATGGTGATGGTGATGGTGGTGATGATTATGATGTTGATGTTGGTGATGATGATGATGATGATGGTGATGGTGACGATGATGATGAGGATGATGAAGATGATGATGATGGCAGAGTTAACATGACTGTAAAAATATGTTCAATGAAAGGAGAACCAAACCACTGACCTCGCTTTGAAAATAAACACTTTCAGGTTTTTGTTGACTCACTTCCCCTTTAAACGCCTCCACAATCAAGTTTCAATCAGCGAGGACAGAAGTGCTGCTTAAGACATAACGGTCACCTTTAATACTACAAACATTTCACCATTGACGCTTTCATGAAGCAAATTATCATTTTCCTCCAGCGACCCACAGCTTGATCAGCCAGACCGGTGTTGTCCTTAAAGTACCTCATCTGTTTTGGTTCTGTTTATCTTTCAACCTTCTCTGGGCCCCACCTCTATGGCCCCGCCCTACATCACATATTGAACACTGTAAGCCAACAGCTCATATACTGCCTGGACATGCGGTAAAGCACCCGTCTGGCTCTCGTAGATCAGCAGGCCAAGGTTATAGGCTGCTGGAGATTGCTAGTGGATGGCGAGTCGCTTTTTATTGAGGCTTATGGTCCAACCACTCATATGAAATGAAAGAGATTAGCAGGTCAGTGTAATGCTTGTGTAGGTCATACCACTGTGTTGGACACGCTTAGTTGTATCTTCCTTTTTTATTTCATTTCAGCTGTTAGCCAAGTCCCGGCTCCCTCAAAGTGAACGCTGTGTTCTGTCTATCTGTCTATGTATTTGTCTGTCCGTCCGGCTGTTTTTTGGCTGTCCAGTTTCATTCAGTTTTCTGTAACACAAAGGGAGTTTGTCTTTGTTTAGCCAGAGCCCAGACGTATCTGTTTTTGCCTGAGTAGCTCCTGTGTCAGGCCTTTACTCTGCTGACCGCCAACACTAACAGATCAATACACTTCTGTCAGTTTACCACAACCTATTGCTTGTGGTAAACAAGCAATAAGTTGATGATTAACCTATAGATTAAGGCAGGATTCTTTGGAAGCGGGTATTTGTGTCCTGGATGATAGACTGGGACTGGGAAAAACACAGAAGAAGAAGAAGGAGAAGCAAAGTATTTTTTCATACAAAAAAAACAATAAACCCAATTTAAACAAATACAAACAAAAACTAAAAAACAGGAAAAATCTGTGAATTAAAAAAAGTATTTTAAATCGCTTTAAATGATGTGCCCCTTCTTTCCTCCTTCTCTTTGACTTGGGCCACACTGCCATGCTTTATAGACCTCTAATCTGTTTCTTAGCAGCGTTGTCTGACAGTGGGAGATTAACCGTCCAGTCACGGCAGGGTTCACCTGGCCACGGAAGTACACAGCCCAGTGCATGTCTCTACACCTGGGGAGGATTTGGCAGAGCAGAGGCTGCTCCTGCTGGACATGACCTGGAGCCTCCTGCCAAGAACTGTCAGCTCTTTATCTCCCTGCACTGAACACTTGGTCCGCCTCCAAGAAGATAGATGGACTCTAAACGATGAAGTGTGATCAGAAGTGTTAAAGGGGACGCTCAATAACACGTTATCTCAAGGAGATTTATTTTAGGGTTGCTGATGACTAGAGAAGTACTTAGAAAAGAGGGTCCTGTGTTTAAGTAATAGACTCTATTGGCCAGATTTCATAGCTGAATGCTTTACATGTGGACCTGCTTCCCACAGCAGTAGCGTATGGCTTCAGCAGCAGTAGGCTTTACTGCGTCTGACGTACAGGCCCACTGCTGCTGAGGCCATATGTGGAGTTGTAAACGTAGGTTAGTAATGCTGGCTGGTAGAAATATGACTGCGTCGTTATGGTCTGCTACAGCTTCATTCAGGAAATTAAAAATCATGATAAACCATTAAAAATGTGTCAGTGTGTCCAAACTCAAAGAGAAATGTAAGGAATGTAAAGTTGGCATATTATTTATTAGGGACTATATATTTTTTTAATTAACCAATTTTTCAGTTTTTTGGTTTTTATTTGCATTTTTTTTTTTTTGTATTTATTTAAACCAAAGTTTTTGGTATGAATAAATACTTTGCTTCTTCTTCTGTGTTTTTCCCAGTCTCAGAGAATCACCAGAGCATCATCCACGCTGTTCTTCGTTTAAACTCCTTGGCAACACAACCAGACTTTCCATGTATTGGAGACGCCGGAGACTACATTTTTTTTTAATTTCCCTTAAAATAAGAACGATTCATTCATACTTTTCAAGTCAACCGGACATCAAACATGCTTCCATGGCATGGCTTTGACCAGGGTAGCGTGAGCTAACGGGAAGCTAGCAGCACCCCCGCAGTGACCCATCTGTTGGTTCATCCTGTTCCGTCTTATGTCAGCTGAACCAGGCTGAACCGGCCGTCCGCCGCGCTGTCACACGTCAACCACTTTGACTTTTCACGTCAGCAGTAATTCGAACTAATTCAACTCACTAGCAGAAAATGTCTTCGGTTTTTTTGTCTTGCTTTTCCATGAATTTAACCAAGTATAAAGATGAAGTGTGTGCTTTACGTTGCCTCTGTGGCGCCATCTTATCCGAGAACAAACAAAAAACAATCCACTTAAAGCAGGTTGTACTGTCGGTGTGTCCTGGTTCCTATCAGGCTAATCCTCCCGTCCTCTGTGTGTTTAGGGTGCAGCAATGGGCCGAGACGTTTGGAAAGCAATTACTCGCTCTGTCCAGCAGATACTCTGGAGCCAAACTACTGCAGAAGGTACATAAAATATAACCCCCTACACACACGCACACACACACACACACACACACACACACACACACACACACACACACACACACACACACACACACACACACACACACACACACACACACACACACACACACACACACACACACACACAGACTGGAACTGACACACACACACACACACACACACATATTTTACTGGCACACTTTTGGCAAAACACCTATTTTTATTGCTATCTACTATTTCTGTATCAGTGAGTAGATAATGCATGTGCGTGTCTGTATGTGTTGGCAGATTATACTGGTGCAACATATGGGGAAAAGGCCTGCTAGGCAGTCGACAGGGTGGCAAAAAAAAAGAAAAAGAAAGCATCCTCATTACTAACACACACACACACACACACACACACACACACAAGCATCCACACAGCTTGTACATTTTCGACTAACATGATGTCATCCTTGTTCTAACTTTCTTACGTGAGTGTGTGTGTGTGTGTGGGGGTGTGTGGGTGGGTGTGTGTGTGTGTGTGTGAGAGAGAGTGTGTGTGTGTGTGTGTGTATGTATCTGTGTATCTGTGTGTATGCATGTTGCTGCGTTGTGAGTGGATTAACCTGGATTAGTCACTATAGTGATGATTATTAGTTATGGTAATAGTGCAGTAGTAGTGCAATTTCAAAATATGAAATGATTGGTCATTATGGGGAGACATTGTTATGTTTGAAACTGCCACAGCCTTTCTCATGCGAGATCTGGCAAGGCCAAGTTGTCATTAGCCTCGCTTACGGTATATTTACGTTTATTAAGATTTATCGGCAACAAAAATCCCATGATGCTGTCTGATGTTTGAGCCCATATACCGTCGTTATCAGCTCCCTTTATTCCCTCTCAGGACGTCTTGTTTGCCTAGTTCAGGGACACCAGGGCAATATGTACAGAGCAGGCTGTAAACTGTAATATGAAAACATGTAATTGCGTCTGCATAATGGAAATAGGCACAGTAGCAATGAAATACAAAATGGTTAATGTCGTCTGTTTATGAAAAGCAAATGTTTGCTTTAGGTGCAATCAAAGATGATATTGTACAGTGTGTGTGTGTGTGTGTGTGTGTGTGTGTGTTTCATGCTGGAGCCAGTAACGAGAGCCCGTACTTCACAGACGGCGACTCAGCAATTATTTAGTCAATAATCAATAAGTTGCTCTCCCTGGGACACTTGATGAAGTTGTGACTAAGCAGGTTGGATGGGAGATATTGATTACACATAGACTAGATATCGACTAGGTATTGAGTTGTTATTGACTAGGTACTGACTAGGTATTTAGTAGATATAGACTAGTTACTGCCTCGATATTGACTAGATACTGGCGCAGTATGGACTAGATATTGATTGGATATTATGTCAGAATTTACTGGAGGTGTTTAGTAGATTTGTACTAGATATGGCATGGTATTGACTAGGTATTGACACGGTATTGCCAGTGGGTTTAGTGGTTAGCAGTATTCAAGATTTTTTATCGAGAGAGAGTGTTGTGGTCATGGTGCGATCATATCCAGGCAGTCCTTCACAAATCTGGTACATGCCTCTGTAAAGGCAGCACACAAGTATTATATGATTATACGTTGTGTAACATCAGTAAATACTGCATCTGTGTGTGTCTTTGTATGTGCGCACGTTCTGTCTATTCATAGACAGAACGGCATGAACAGACCAAGCCGGAAGCTTGTGGGATGGCTTTAATGTTTCGTTATGATAGGGCTACCAAACTGATAATGCATTCAATCTAAAACATGAGATTTATTTCAGGCGGAAATTAAATCCTTCACTGAGCCTGTAGCTTTATTCACTCTAACCAAGGAGTGTCCACTTAGATTTTTCACTTGCACAACAATCCCACAGGTGTTATCTTTCTTTTGGTACCTGGATTATAAATTATAGCCCTTGCAGTTGTGGATATATCCTCTGTTTACCAAAACTCAGAACTAGGCCTGTGTGATGAAGAGACCTATTTCTGAGAAACCATTTTCTGAGCGAGACAATAACGCCATTCGTGAGCTGGGATTTGGCCTGCCGCCCATTAATCCTGCGGAGCGTTGCATCCGGGGTGTGTTGCAGAAGTATAAAGACGTCGAGGGGGTCGTGAAGATGGAGGAGGTGGACGGCGAAGAACTGGTGAAGAACTTTGCAGAGGAGATGGAGGAGATGCTGGGGAGGAAAATGAAATCTGTCAAGGTACACACACACACACACTTGCAAACATTCACACATGCACACGCACACACACACACACACTTGTATACACGTGCGCAGTTCACACACACAGGCACGCACGCACACACACACACACACTTATATGCACACATGCACAGTGCACACACTCATACATACACAAACTCACAAACATGCAAACACACACACACACACACACACAAGTGCAGTGCACACACACATTTATACACACACACACTCACACACACACGCTGTATGAAACATATATGCCCGACATCGTTTCATGTCTCAAGTCATGTCATAGGGTTAACGACGCGTCAGTCTGCACCCATTCATACATCGGCACAATGAAACTGTTCCATGTAATGAACTGTGAGTGCTGAGCCTTTCCCCCCACTCTGTTCTTATAGAGACTTGCGGAGGCAGCAGAAGACGCTGATCTCTACCACGAGTTTAATGAAACGCTGGAGGTATGCATGCACGCACAAACACACACACACGCACGCCTTCACTCACACACACACACACACACACACACACACACACACACACACATACAAACACACACACACACACACGCATGCCTACACTCACACTACTAATCTAGTGAGATGGCCTGTTTAAATAAACATTTCATTTAAGCAACAAAAGTGTTTTGGTCTGAACATAAATTACTTATGGATTCAACATAGCGGATGTAACCCAGTGGCTGTTCTGTATCTGCTAGTCTGACTAGCATGTTGTTATGTGATAGTCTGACTAGCATGTTGTTCTGTGATAGTTTGACTACTACAACTCTCTGGTGATCAACAAAGTGGATGAAGACGGGAATGCGGTGGATCTAGGGGGGGAGTTCGCTCTAGAGGAGAACGAACACTTCAACAAGCTTCAGGTCAACACCCTGATGAGTGACATACAAGTCCCTACCAATGTCTTCAATAAAGGTACACACTCACACACACACACACACACACACACACACACACACACACACACACACACACACACACACTCACTCACTCACTCTCTCATACACACACACACACACACACACACACACACACACACACACACACGTCCCAAGTCCCTTCCAACGCTTTTAATCCAACTTTCTCAACCCTGATCTGATCAACCTGGACTCTCTGTCCTAGAACCAACCTTAACCGGTAACACTGCTGTCTGGGGAATTAACTGTCACACAACCTCGCTCACACACACTCACAAGTCCCTACCAACGTCTTAAATAAAGGTACACACACACACACACACACACACACACACACACACACACACACACACACACACACACACACACACACACACACACACACAAGCACACAAGTCCCTACCATTGTCTTTAATAAAGGTACACACACACACACACCCTCACACAGTCCCTACCATTGTCTTTGATAAAGGTCTCTCTCTTTCTCTCTCTCTCTGTGTCTGTGTGTCTCTCTCTCCAGACCCAGGTATTTTAAACGGAGTGTACATGTCGGAGGCTCTAAACGATGTGTTCGTCGATAACTTCCAGAAGGATCCAACCCTCACCTGGCAGTACTTTGGTAGCGCTACAGGCTTTTTCAGACTATATCCAGGTACCGTCACAGACACACACACACACACACACACACACACACACACACACACACACACACACACACACACCCACACACATACACACACAGTACTACCACTAGCTTTCTTCATAAAAAGGGAACATTCTTTTTTGGCTAAACTTTCCCTCTCTTCCAGGGATTAAGTGGACTCCGGATGACAATGGGGTCGTGACCTTTGACTGCAGGAACAGGAACTGGTAATTTGCTCTTCCTCCATTCCACTTCCTGTTGGGCCGAGCGGGCTAATGAGATCTCCAGGGTGCATGCTGGTCTGTGATGCTCCGACCTGGTGTGATGATGCATGATATGTCAGAACAGAACAGACCATAATAGTATAGGTCCAGGAAGGATCCAACAGCACAGGATAATATATGCTATACAACACCACTATTGCATCAAGAATATATCGAAAGTGATCATTATAGGAACCAATGCAACAGGAATCAAACAGAAATGAATTCAGTAGTCACGGCCTTGTACGTTCCCCAATAGTAATGTCGAAGACCACCTACTACAGAATGTAAGGAACCTTTAAAACACTAATTGGAATGACGGCGTTTACCTTAATGCACCTCCTCCTAATCCAACCTTCTCAACCCTGATCTGTACAACCTGGACTCTGTCACACAACCTCACACAACCTCACACACGCACACACACATGCACACACACACACACACACACACACACACACACACACACACACACACACACACACACACATAGTCAACTTATGGGTTTTGTAATAAGCCCCTCACACTATCCGTGCCACCCTGACCCCTGTAGCGTGTTAGCCTGATAAGCTACTTCTCTGTAATGAGATTGGTCGACCTTAACAACCTGTCTGTTGTTGATTTTTTGCATTGAAATTTGGTCATCATATTTATTAATTTTATTATATATTTTTTTCTACAATAATTAATAATTTATTTTGTGATTGAATTGTATTGTTTTTTGCATTTACATACTTGTGGATGTACTTTTTCATTTGACAATAATCTCTTCCTTTACATGTATTTTTTGATTTACCAGGATCCATCTGTCCCTTAATGGACTTTAGACTCAGATTAGATCTCTCAGGTTCCTAAAAGTCCTGTCTCTGTGTTCAGGCCGGCAGGCTGTCAGAGGTCTGGTACAGGACCCAATCTCATTTGCAGTAACAGGCTTGGAGTGCTGGGGGACAGTGATGGAGGGATGAGGGGAGGAATACAGAGAAAAACAAAAAAATTATAACATCCTCCAAACGCTCTCAAACGCTCTGGTCTACTGTCAGTCTGTCAGTCTGTCTCTGCATCTAGGGCTGCCTGTTTATCTCTCAAACTCTCCGCCTCCTGTTCTCCAAATGCTCTATTTTAAATTAACAAATCTATCTCCTGTATACCATTCTGAATTTGTGTCTATGTTGGTTTTACATTTTTTCTTTGTTATGAAGGTTGGTGAAAAGTTGTCCCCAAAAAAATGGATTCACTTGTTTAAGTGTCTCTCTCCCTTCTTCTCTTTGTGTCTCTCTCTCACTCTGCTTCCCACTGTGTGTCTCTGTGTCTCTCTCTCCAGGTACATCCAGGCTGCCTCTTCCCCTAAAGACGTGGTGATCGTGGTGGACGTGAGTGGGAGCATGAAGGGCCTCAGACTGACCATAGCCAAGCACACCATCAACACCATCCTGGACACGCTTGGCGAGAACGACTTTGTCAACATCATAGCTGTAAGTGTATGCATGGCGCTCATAGTGTCCTGAGCACAGGCATGCAAATTCATGGTCAGACACACCCATTTCGTATCCACACACACACACACACACACATGCATTAGACAAATAAATGCATGCACACGCACACACACGCACACCCACACACACACACACACCCATGCACAAACAGATTATGTGTCTCATACACACACAAACACAAATGCAGATTCTGTGTCACACACACACGCACATACACACCCACACACACACACACACACACACACACACACACACACACACACACACACACACACATACACATAATTCATTAGCCCTTCACACTCCATACGCAAATGCCTCAAAGCTTGAAATTGCTTTCCCCTTCTTGTTTATATTTTCTATTGCTGTTGATCTGTACTGCTGTAAATCACTCTAATAAACAGGCTTTAGCAGGGTGTTTCCTGGCATTACTGAGGGTGTTATCATACTGTGGCAATCCTCCATCCTAAGCGGTTTTTAGCTGCGATTCAAAACAATATCAGACAGCCACCCTGAACATCAGAGAAAAAACATATTTTTATTTTGAGGAACTATGCCTAATCCCACTGAGTCTGTTCAACATCAGGCATTCGTTGTCAAACCTCATTTGTACTTTTACACAACGATTTACGATTTACACAAGCTTTGCCTTGCTCTTAACGTTGCTACTCCCCTAAATTAGCCATATTAACTGGTTAATTTGTTGTTCTTTCTATTTGAGCTCTCTCTCTCTCTGTCTCTCTTTGTCCTTCTGTCTCTCTCCCTCTTTCTGTCTCCCTCTCTTGCCCTATCTCTCTGTGTCGCTCTCTCTCTCTGTCTCGCTCTCTGTCACTGTCTCTCTCTCTCGCTCTCTCTCTGTCTCTGTGTCTGTGTCTCTCTGTCTCTGTCTCACTGTCTCTCTCTCTGTCTCTGTCTCTCTCTCTTTCTCTCTCTATGTCTCTCTCTCTCTCCAGTATAGTGACTATGTAAGTTATGTGGAGCCATGCTTCAAGGGCACGCTGGTACAAGCTGATCTGGACAACAGAGAGGTAAGAGATGTGTGTGTGTGTGTGTGTGTGTGTGTGTGTGTGTGTGTGTGTGTGTGTGTGTGTATACATGTGCTTGTGTGTGTGTGTGTGTGTGTGTGTGTGTGTGTGTGTGTATACATGTTCTCGTGTGTGGGTGTGTGTGTACACTATCAAAGGGACATGTGTCTCACATGTCCCTTTGACATGTCCCTTTGATCCCTTTGAGACGAAGAGGACACTGCCACCAGACATCCAGACAGAACCTTAACACCGCCTGGTCACCAATAGGGACACCTCATCTGTTTTATGGGAGTGAACTGCAGAATACACAGTTTCTGGAAGAGTGTCTTAAGAATGTATATATATATATATATATATATATATAGATATATATATATATATATAAATAAAAAATAACATTTATAATTTGATCCTTTAAAATCCTTTTAAACCTTTTATCCAAACGTTTTATATCCATAATTATCTATTAAAAATATATAATTTAATAGATTAATAATGTTATTGTATCTAATTTATCTAAATGTCGACCTAATGCATACACAAAGAAATACCCCCCTTTTAAACCAAATGGTGCTTCCTATCCTGATTTGTTCTGTTTTGCTAGAAGACAACAGAATCCCCCTTCTTTCATTTCAAACTTTCACCACATTCTCCACATTCTCTCATTTCTGATTCCTCTTTTTTTCTGATCCTAACACCTGCTGTGGGCTCAAACATCTGTTCTTTGTGTGTGTGCGTGTGTGTATGCGTGTGTGTGTTACTTGTGTACGTGTGTGTACGTGTATGAGCGTGTGTGTGTGTGTGTGTGTGTGTGTACATGCTTGTTCTTTCCTTGGTGTTCCCGTGTGTTCCTGTGTGAATGCGTGCATTAAGTGTGTGCTTCTGGACAGTTTGCCCTACTTTCATGCCCACATCACAATCACCACGGATCAGGTGAGGTCATTGGATAGTGACTGTTTTAAGTATGTCACATGACATGCAAGCAAGGGCCATGATTGGCTGCTCAGCTTGTAAGGCAGTTGGTAACAGAATGGGCTTACAGATGTTGGCAGGAGCACGACTCACACACACACACAAACGTAAAGACTCTGTCTTTACGTTTTGCTGTATGTCATGCACTATCCAAATAAGTGTGTATGTGGTTGGTGAAACATCTGCTGATGATGATCCTAATTACACCTCTCCTAAATTACACTCTTCCTGTGTTGACCATAAACACTTTGATTCCACTATGTAATATGTTATTCTTTTTAAAATAATGATTACGTTACATCATAATTATATCAACGCTAATCCGTATGGTAATGTCTTTGAAATTAATTTGATTATATTGTAATCATCATGAAGCTCAGTGTGTGTGTGTGTGTTTGTGTTGTTTAAATCAAATTACTTCCTATTGCTGTTTTTCCTTTGACGTAAGCATCCAGTGTGCCAGCAATTACATCTCCCTCACTATTTCACTTATCCTCTTCTTTCTTTCTGATTCCGATGTATTGTTGCTACGGTTACGCTGGGATATGTCAGCTAATGCTAATACCTAGCGCAATGCATTAAGTGCTCTGTACATACATGGTATTAATTCACTTTAATCTCTCCCTCCCTTCCTATCGTTTCTCTTTCTCTCTCTCTCTCTCTCTGTACCTCCCCCTCCCTCTCTCTCTCTCTCTCTCTCTGTACCTCCCCCTCCCTCTCTCTCTCTCTCTCTGTACCTCCCCCTCCCTCTCTCTCTCTCTCTCTCTCTCTCTCTGTGTACCTCCCCCTCCCTCTCTCGCTATCTCTCGCTCTCTCTTTCTCTCTTTCCTGTAGCATTTTAAGCTCCTTGTGGAGGGTCTTCATGTGAAGGGAGAGGGCAAAGTGAAGAAAGCCATGAAGGAGTCCTTCAAGATCCTCAACCAGGTGCGTCCGCCCACAAACCATGACGTCGCTCAATGAGGGTGTACACCACCTGAAGGCCGTTAGTGGAACTACACCCTAGTGTCTACTGTGAAATATATATATATTTTTATATATATATATAAGCTCTCTCTTTATTTTCCCCAAGCTCCGTATTTTTTTTATTTTTTTTTCATGTTAAAATTGCTTATTGCTTATAATCAATTTGCAGTGTGTATAAACTTCCTATCTGAAGCAGAAATTAAAACCGGAGAGTGAATTACCTAAAGGCTGCCAGAGGAACTACACCCTAGTGTCTAACATGACCTACACCCTAGTGTCTAATGTGAACTACACCCTAGTGTCTAATGTGAACTACACCCTAGTGTCTAACATGAACTACACCCTAGTGTCTAATGTGAACTACACCCTAGTGTCTAACATGAACTACACCCTAGTGTCTAATGTGAACTACACCCTAGTGTCTAATGTGAACTACACCCTAGTGTCTAACATGAACTACACCCTAGTGTCTAACATGAACTACACCCTAGTGTCTAATGTGAACTACACCCTACACCATCGTGGCCTCTCTTGGTCTCTCTTGGTCTCTCTGTGGCAGATGTCTGATCTTATAAAACCTCATTAACCGCAGTTCAATTCTGATACAAAGAAATTTGAATGTCCTGACCCCGACTAGACCGCTTCCGTGGTCCCTGTGATACGATCAGAACAAGAAAACACAGCAGCACATGGAAATGTGTTCTCATCTGTGATTGTGTGCGCACATGTTTGACCGTGTGTGTGTGTGTGTGTTTGTGTGTGTGTGAACCTGTGTGTGTGTGTGTGCGTGTGTGTGAACCTGTGTGTGTGTGTGTGTGTGTGATTGTGTGACTTCAGGCCTCCGCACAGGGCCAGGGCAGTTTGTGTAATCAGGCCATCATGCTGATAACGGACGGAGCCATGGAGGACTTCCAGGAGGTCTTTGAAAAGTTCAACTGGCCAGAGCGCAGGGTAAGACGTCACAGGGCCCTGGGTTCACATCGCAGGGGCCCGCGTTGTCCCACTAGGGACAGCCTATGGACGGTTTTTCAAATTCAAGTTCCCCAAGTAATTACCGATCAAACTCAGCACATCTGGAGTGCCATCTGTTAAGCTTTATCTTATCTGCATTTTATTGTGAGGATCAAATGTGAGACGTCTGTGATGTTGACTCGTGGGGAGACCGCCGACCTACCCACGTCTACCCTGTAAAGAACGGAAATGGGCCCGTCTGAATGATTCCGATTTTTTCTAAATGCTTTTTCTAAATGTTGAAGTTTGGTCATGTTTTTATTTCTCTACTCGATCCACAAGAGGTTTTCATGTTCGTCTGTCAAGGGGTTTTGAGGTATTTCTTGAGGTATTTATTTTGAGGTATTTCTCATCATGTTTTTTTCTCTCCAGGTTCGGGTTTTCACCTATCTGATTGGACGAGAGATGACCTTTGCCGATAATGTGAAATGGATCGCATGCAACAACAAAGGTGAGCCACATGGTGGGAAAACGCTCCGTCTGAGACTTAGTGCTCGATCAGAGAACTAATGGGCTGTAAAATATAAGATGCATTCTGAACAGATGCATTTTCAATCTGAAGTAGTGCAAGGTTTCTGCTGTCCTGAAGTTAGTGAGAAGCTCGTTCCACCATTGTGGAGCCAGGACAGCAGACAATCAGGATTTTGTGGAGTAGCAACGGGGCCCCCCTCGTAGTGAGGGAGTAGCAATAGAGCGAAGTGGAGGGGCTGGGGTGAATGGTTTGACCACGTCCTGGATGTAGGATGGGCCAGAGCCATTTTCAGCATGGACCACAAGTCCCACTGACTTGAATCGGATCTGAGCAGCCAGCGATAGATAGCCAGTGCAGGGTGTGGAGGAGGAGCGGTATGGTGTGGGAGTACGTGGGTAGGTTGAAGACCATCCAGGGCTGCTGAGGACGGATGGCACATTTTATTTTATTTTATTTGACGTTTATTTGACAGGGACAATGCACAATATATAATTGAGCCAGATTATAGCCACAAGGCTAATTTACATCTGTTGTCCCTGGACATGCAGGCAGACCGGCCATAAGTGAGTTGCACGTGGCCAAAACCGTTTAGATTCATGTACGGCATTAATCCGCAGTAGCTGGATTGTCGCGGCCCAGGTTCCGTGCCGTCCAAGTCGTAGGCACCGTAGAGTTGTCAATAGACGGAGAGGTCATGCGTGAATGATGCCTGCCCTGGAGGGAAGAACAGCTCAGTCTTGTCCACATTGAGCTTCAGGTGGCATGTTAACAACTACTGAGGGATGTCGGCCAGACACGCAGAGATTCGTACTGCTGCCCGAGTTTCAGAACCTGAAGAAGACAGAATTAGTTGTGTGTCATCTGCATAGCTGTGCATCATGCCCTTTGAGCATTGGGTGGTTCTGACAGCATGCAGAGTGTCAGACAACCACGGAGCAGGAGGGGTCAGACGAATCTGCCGATAGGTGAGAGGTCAGAGAAGGTCAAGAGACAAAGGAGAGAAAAGATGTACATGTCAAATTCAATATCCTTTTTCATATCTAGGTGTTTTAGTAATGTGTCACCCAGTGTGTGTGTGTAGTTCCATCAAAGGCAATTGTCCATTTCTTCCCTCATGAGTTCTCTCATGAGGGCATTCACTGGGTTGATTTACCCGGTAGTGACCCCTTGTGGCTACCATTGCAAATGCATGCAGTCGCAGCAACACCATGCTTAGACTTACATTTACCTGATTCATTGTTTCACCACAACTAACAAGATATTACCATTTTTAACTGCTGCATGATATCATTTATTGACAGCCACAAAATAACAGTCAGGAACCCGATACCTTTGACGCAAAATCCCAGTGTGCGTTTGAAATATGTGTGTAATTCTTTGTGTCTGCGTGTGTCCTTCGCGCAGGTTACTACACACACATCTCAACCCTGGCTGACGTGCAGGAGAAT
>NC_140288.1:8540923-8548423 GCF_964030765.1 Micromesistius poutassou
TACACACACACACACACACACAGTCACACATTGAGTTGAGTCACACATACACTCACTCACTCACTTACTCTCACACACACACACACACACCACCCCACACACACACGCATAGAGATATACACATACACACATACACACATACACACAAACACACAAACACACATATACATACTAGTGGTGGCTCGTTCGCGAATAAATCAGTTCGAACGAACGACTCTTTAAAACGAACGAACCGACCTGATTTGCCGCTCTCGTTCGTCGTTGTTCGTTTCGTTCGTTCTCCGAGACTCGACTCCCAGCTCCACCCACTAGCCGCTGAGTCGCACTGACTCGGGAGTCGCCGTTCGTTCACTGACTGTGTTTAGCGGTGAAGACTCGAGGACTGAGAAGTCATGAGAGTCAGCCGGGCAACAACATCCCGATTCCGAACATGAAGCACTCCTCAGCTAAAAGGAACTTAGGTAATGTTGTGTTGATTGATGACCGTTTGCACCATTGCACGATCGTGATTCGTTTGAGAATGAGAACGAGGGAGGAGCTGAGTCTGACCAACTCAGCTGAGAACATGCATTCGCGATTCGTTTGAACGAGAGCGAGGGAGGAGCCGAGTCTGACCGACTCAGTGACTGAGAATCATGATTCACCGCTACCGGAAATGCGAATGAACGAACGAACGAATGAACGACTCTTCTTGGCGAACTGACCGACGCAAACTGATTCATTCAAACGAATCATGAAATCCAACACTAATGCAAACATACATAGGCTCACAAACCATTCCTTTACACCATCTAATTGCAAATGACAAAAGAGTTAAGTGAACCGAGTGCACATGTGTGGTGTGTGTGTATATGTGTGCGTGTTTCTTTGTGTGTGTGTGTGTGTACTCAGCATGGACGAGGGAGTGGAGAGCGCCTTTCTGGGGACCCGCACAGGACTAATGAGAGTCCAGAGATACGTTGGCATCGAGAAACGCGTTGGCAAGTGGGTAAACTTCATACTGAAATACATGACATGGATATCAATATAATGTGTGATGATGCATGCATGGTTGGCCTCTGTAGTATTTGGGTGATAAAGGTGATGACCTGTATATGTCATGTCCACTCTCTGGTGGTGTACACAGGTACTACTGACCAAAGGTCAGTAGTACTTGGTCAGTGTTTTACATTGCCGAGTCAGTGTTTTACATTGCCGAGTCATTGTTTTTCATCATAATCTGTTTGTACAAATACTTGTTAGAGTACTATCTGTAGTATTAGTACTATTAGTACTTAGACTCTGTAAGTCCCCCGTAATCTGCAAAATGTTCTTTCTTTGAGATTCAAAATGTAATCCATTTTTAAGAAAATATAGACAGTGTTTTGTTCAGTATAAAGACAAAAAAAAACTAAAGTCATGCATCACTAAAAGCTTTCCCTCCATAATGTAGCCTCCTCCTTCCTTGGCTGGCCTCAGCCATCAGCCATCATCCATTACAGTCTCAACAAGGCTCACTCCCCTGACCTTTAGTTTCCATAATGTCCGACCTAAATCCTTTGATATGACTGCCTGCGATGTTAATGTCTCCCTGTAAGAGTCATGTACCCCCTTTGTCTCTCTGAAGATCCTCGCTAAATGCTTCTGGTGTCTTCCATGCTCATGCTCCATTAAACTAAATGGTTTGCCTTGCAAGTGTCTCATAAGAACTGACTTCCCATCAACGCTTGCATGGAGGTATTCAGAGCTTCCGTGAAGCAAAGAGATTAGGAATTTGCAAACACGACTAATTAAAAAATGTAAATCGCCTCATTAAAGTGTTTAATTGAGGGGAAATCCATCATGTGCTAAATTAAATGGTGAGGCGGAGAGAGAGAGTACAATTACAACAAAAATGCAGCAGGCAGAGAAATTAAAACAAATTATATTTGGAAACACTAATACACAACAACAAAAAGCAAGGTAACAACCTGTAACTCATTGTCCTTAATTATAGCACTATGGAAAAGCCTAACCATTACCCTAGCCTAGTGTGGAACTCACTTTATCCTCTATTCCTAACTTTATACTTTATAAACTTTACTTTATTTAACGCTAACACTGCAGTTCCATACTATTCTAATAACATAATCCCACATTATTAAGAACATGCCATTACATGTTTCATAGAACTGACTCGTGTAGTTAAGGCTTCGTTATGTTTGGACGTCGACGTAACGCAATGAGTCGCTTTGACGCAGTCGTGAACCTGTTTTGGTTCTGCGTCTGGTTTTAGTGAGCAGACCAATCACAGCCCTTGCTGCCTTGACGCAAGGTTACAATTTTTAGGAGGGGAACGTCAGACCCTTGCGGTGGACGCAAGGAGGGTCCGCAAGAATGTAAGGGGTCCGTAACCCCCTTGCGTTGCGTCAACGTGGAACCATCACTAAGCCTTTACACTGTAACACTGTATGGTAAAGTCTGACTCTGTGCTCTGTGCAGAACCTTCCTGACGCCGGTAGACAAGCAGAACATCTTCACGGTGGACCACTTCCCCGTGTGGTACCGGCGGGCCGCCGAGATCCCACCGGGACAGTTCCTCTACTACCTGCCCAGGGTGGACACCCGAGGTACACACACACCTGGACACACACACACCTGGACTCATGGACACACACACACACCTGGACTCACACACACCTGGACACACACACCTGGACTCATGGACACACATACACCTGGACACACACACACCTGGACTCATGGACACACACCTGGACTCATGGACACACACACCTGGACACACACACACCTGGACACACACACACCTGGACTCATGGACACACACACACCTGGACACACACACCTGGACTCATGGACACACACACACCTGGACACACACACCTGGACTCATGGACACACACACACACACACCTGGACACACACACACCTGGACACACACACACCTGGACACACACACCTGGACTCATGGACACACACACACCTGGACACACACACCTTGACTCATGGACACACACACCTAGACACACACACCTGGACTCATGGACACACACACACACACACCAGGACACATGGACACACATACACCTGGACACACACACACACACACACACACCTGAGCACATGGACACACACACATCCACACAATACAATCATTTGTGTGCCATTTTTAAAGGTCCCATGGCATGAAAATTTCACTTCATGAGTTCACTCAGTTTATGAGTTGAGTTCCCCTAGCCTCCCTATGTTCCCCCAGTAGCTAAAAATTGCATTAGGTGTAAACCGAGAAGTAGCTATCTTACTCCGTCTTTGAAAAAAGGATTGCTGAAACGCTTTGATTTGGCTTCTGGTCAAGTATGACATCATACGGGACCAGGTTACCTCCCCTTTCTCTGCTTGGCCCGCCCAGAGAATTTGGCCCGCCAATGAGACAATGAGCTAGGACCGTGCGAGCGCCACATGTGTGTGTGTGTGTGTGAATACACACACTGTAACGCTTATTTGGATAACCGTTCAGCTGTTAGACTTAGACTTAGACTCGATTTTATTATCCCTTTGGGATGACTCCCGCAAGGAAATTACATTTTCCAGCAGCTCACAGAGAAACACTTGTATATACAATAAAGAGGTAAATAAAGAAACACTTGTATATACAATAAGAGATACAAAAAGAGGTATAAAAAAATACAGTATATGTATATATATATATAAGATAAACAATAGACTCTTCGCTAAAAATAGAAAGTAAACAATAAACAGTAAACAATAAACTCTTAGCTAAATATATATATTATATATATATATATATATAAAGTAAACAACAAAGAGAAATAAAAATAAGATTTACAGAAAATAAAGTCAAATAAGAGTGTAGAATAGGACTGTAATTAAATTATTGCACTTAAGTGGTGGATTAAGTTATTGCACAGAAAATAATAATAAGAAGAAGAAAAGTGTCCAGGTATGTATGAATAAATGATTAATTGCTAATTGCTGTTGGTGTTATGGCGCATAACACGCAACACAATAACGCAAGCTTGCATAAAGCTCCCATTTGGTGAAAAGACTAGACTGCGTCGGGTTGGTTGAGAAGGAATTGGGAACCGCGACATGGAGGAGAAAAGGATTGTTGCCCAGGATTGTCCGTCGGTGCCGGGCAGCCCCAGGGACGGCCAGCGGGGCTCAGACGGCAGCGGAGTTGGGCGGGTAGCTCCGGGGGCGGCCTGGGCAACAATCCTTTTCTCCTCCATGTCGCGGTTCCCAATTCCTTCTCAACCAACCCGACGCAGACAACCCCGGGCAACAATCGCGGGCAACAATCCCCTTCTCCTCCATTTCGCGGTTCAGTCTGTACTTAATATTGAAGTGGAAGAACCAGAGGCGTCTGAGAACCCGACGCAGTCGTTTGAGATTCATAATATCATCCAGAGGCGAAAACAGCTTTTGACCATGATAATATATATTATATTATATAGATATCTAAATATAATATGATATTATTTAGATATAGAGCTCCAGGACTCCCGCCGGAGCACCCGGAGTGTTCAGTGTTCCACTGTAAACACTAGCGCATGGTACCGTGGCCGCAAGCTGCTCAGGGCCACACCCCCACCCTCCACCTTGACCCGCCTCTAAAAAAACGGCGCGTTTGTGGAGCGCTCATTGTGGGACTGGCTCGTAGTGGCTGTAACTCTGCACCAAGGCTGAATTTCTTGAACGTCTTCAAGTACTGTATTAGGGGGCCACTAATACCTATATTAAAGCATCCATAAAATAGCATGCCATGGGACCTTTAAGCACTAGATCATAAACTGAGGTTGACCGTGAGCCATAATGTTTGTCCAATTTGGTCTGAACTCATATTCATGAATGCATGTCTGCAAAACATTTGTGTTGTGTTAACATATACGTGTACTTACAAGCTTTGTCTCCATACATTTAACCCCAAATACACAGTCCGGCTACAACTAACCCTACTTTTAATATTCTTTACTAATCTATCAATCATTCTTTCCATTAATTTGTGAATCTTTTCATCTAGAAAACGCCATATAGTAACTGAGCACAAAGTAATGTGTCCCACAAGCATTCAAGACAAAACTAAGAAAAGTGTAAACCAACCAAACAATTGTATAACAATGATGACACAGACAAACATTAGCATTTCTGAAGCAGCATAGCATATTTTTGTTATTTAAAATTTTAAAGAAATACAAAAACATAATTCTACATCCACCTGGTGGCTTTATGACCACTGCGGAGTCAGAGTGTGTGAGTACACACACACTCTCACACTGCGGAGTCAGAGTGTGTGAGTACACACACACTCTCACACTGCGGTGTCCGAGTGTGTGTGTGAGAACACACAACCACTGCAGTGTGAGAGTGTGTGTGAGTCCACACAGACACTGCAGTGTGAGAGTGTGTGTGAGTCCACACAGACACCAGCGCTGTGTTCCTGCAGACGTATTTAGGGACTATGAGGCCGACTATAGCGCCTCCGTCACACCGGCGGAGCGACGCCGCCGGGAGAGGGCGTGGCAGCGCCTGCGCCAGCGGGCAGAGGAGGGTGGAGTACAAGTCGTCCGTACTTGGCATGCCTCCTGCTAACCCCCATGCTGTGCTCCCTGAGGTCAAAGGCCGCTCAGGGACTTCCCTCCCACTCGTTCCCTCTGTTCGCCATCTGTCCGTTCGGTTCCCGCCTCCTCTACTCTAGGGTTCATCTCCTCCCGGAAATCTTCTTCTGAACTCTTTACTTCGCAGTCTCGTTCGCTCACTCATTACTCACTCTGTCGCTTAATCTTTCACTCACTCACTCACTCACTCACTCACTCACTCACTCACTCACTCACTCACTCACACACACGCCCACTCACTCTTGACTTACTCACCCACCACCCACTCACTGTCTCTTAATCTTTCACTCGCTCACCTACCAACCCACTCACTCACTTACTTACTCACCCACTCACCCACTCACACAGTCTCTCTCTCTCTCCCTCTCTCTCTCTCTGTCTCTCTCTCTCTCTCTCTCTCTGCATGAGCATCCCACGAAATCCTATTTGCCGGTGGGATCTGAGTTTGGGATTTGAATGTGTTGTTAGCAGCATTTCCCAGTCCTCCCCCCTACACCTCAGCTGAGCTCCCTCGCTGAACTGAAGCCCGCTTTACAGTTCTACGCTTACAATTCTCCAAAGGGAACCGGCTTAGTTGTTGCATGACGCATGTAACTTATTGTACGGGTCGTTGGTGTGGATGTGTGCGTCTGTGTGTGGGAGAGAAAGCATAGGAGCATCTCTGTTGGTTGGGGGGGGTCTTGTCCTTGCCTCCCAGTGACATCATCGTGGTGGTTGCTAGGGACAACTGCTGAGTGCATAATCAGCCCTTGACTCTCTCTCTCTCTCTCTCTCTCTCTCTCTCTCTCTGTCTCTCTTTTTCCTTCTCTGTCACTTGCTCTTTTTAATTTTTTATTTTTCAGTCTCTTTTTTTTCTCTCTTTTCCCTTCTCTCTCTCTCTCTCTCTCTCTCTCTCTCCATACAGTATATATTTTTTCCCTTCTCTATCTCTCTCTGTCTAAGATTGAGACAGTCTAATGGTTAGAAAATGTGAGAGGAAACGGTAAGGAAAGGGTATCCACCAAGGGGAGAGGGTAAGGAGGCGAGGCGAGAGGAGGAGGGGAAATTGTCTGGAAGGTTTGCACCAATACGTGACAAACCAAGTCGTTCTTGAAGAGACTGAACACAACTAAAACAACAGCAGTGGTGTTGATGTTGAAGCCGTGCACGGGCGTTGTGTGATAGCAGCCTGGGCTTTTTTTGTGTTACTTTCTTCAATTTCTTAATAAAAGTCTTTATTTTGCAGTTTCCTTATCCCTTGTTAGAATTGTTGCTTTCCACAACAGTATTCAAATGGATGGCTTTAGAAATAATCTATGATCTTTGCGTGCAATGTATTGTTAAAGCATTAGAATGGTACAGTAATGGTAAATCTACTTCAATAATCATTGTGATATTTGTTTATTAATCATACTTTTGAATTATGTCTGTTGTTCATGATCAGTTTAAATATGTCAGATCATTCTTTTAATCAATTAGTACTCCGCCTCTTTATCACATGGCTTTCCTCAAAGGCATTTTAATCTCAGCGCATTTATCCCTCTTTCCTCAAACCCCTTTACTCACCCACTCCTCGAGTACATGCTCCCATTCCGAGCCTGCTCCATGGGCGGTATTATATGATTAGCTCTGCTAATCCGTGTTGCATAACTCTGCTAATCCCGTCGCTGTCAGATGCCAGCTGGCTGCAGGGACACCACCAACACAGATAGTCAGGCGACGGGGATATTGACCCTGCTGTAATACCGCGTCTGGGGGGCCTGCCAGCTCTCCACACACCCATTCAGCATCCCCCAGCACTATCTGCACCAGGCACCCACCGCATTCTGCAGGCACAATGGAGAAGTGGAAAAATGTCAAATATGGAATTGATGTTCACTAGGTCTGAACGTGAACTGATGTTCAC
>NC_140288.1:8550923-8568423 GCF_964030765.1 Micromesistius poutassou
CTAGCAGTCCAAAGCATAGCTAGTATGATAAGAATGTTTCTTCAACACTTTCTGTCTGAGGAAATTTCCAAAATTTAACAGTTGCAGCTGCATTACTTGCCACTGGGTGTCGCTGTTTGTCTCGGATTCCGGCGGGCCCACTACGCTCTGCCTCAACACTGTGTTGTTGAATGCAGTGTGTTCGTCGTTTTCTTTTGAGCCGAGTGTTCCCATTTAGACACAGTGAAGATCATCTGGGTCCAAATGCTAGCTGCAGCAGGTATTCCCGGCTGAGAGAGAGAGAGAGGGAGGGAGAGAGAGAGAGAGATACAGACAGATGGGGGAGAGAGAGAGGAATAGAGGGGATGACATACTGAGAGCGAGAGCTACAGAGAATGCAATACAGGGCGATACAGAGAGAGACAGAGAACAAGAGAGAGAGGGAGGGAGAGATGGAGAGGGATAGAAAGAGGGGGGAGAGGGATGAAGAGATACAGAGAGATAGAGATACAGAGAGCGCAATACAGAGAGATACAGAGAAAAACAGAGAGAGGGAGGTATCAAGAGATGGGTGAGGGCGTGGGATAACAGAGAGAGGCAAAGAGGAATACAGAGGTAGAGAGTGACAGAGAGAGAGAGTCAGGTAGCCAGCAAAGCAAGCAATTGCGGGTGATCATGGAGCGAGGCGAAGGGCATAGGCAGCACAGGACGAGGGACAGAGTGATTGAAGAGGATGAGGGACGTATAGAGAGCGAGCGAGAGACCATAGGAGAACAAGTAGAAGAGGAGAACGAGGGACAGATGGCAGGCGGGCGGAGATGGATTAGAGAGAGAAGGAGGGAGAGACGGAACGGAGGGATGGAGGAGTATTTACTGTGAGCCACACATTATGTCCTGTCTTCATGATTGATGCATGGGGTTTGCGTCTCGTCTTAGCTTCTCCGGCGTCATATTAAAAGCTTTGCTACTCCGTGGTGCTCTGATGTCACGGGGACTTGTAGAGAGAGCGGCCAGAGATCAGGGAGACGCCCGCTGCACTCTGCTCCAACATGGCCCTCTGATGGCACATTCAGACCCAATCAGCCCATTATTCAGGGCTCGCCAAGTGGTCTATTTTTACCTCCTGAGCCCCACTTTCACACTGATTGTTGTGGCGCTATGTCTCGCCCCTTTGGTTTGAAATGCTTTGAGGAATGAGGAATGAGTGTGGCCCACTATTCATTCAACATTTGGAATTATTTTGGGAAAGGTGTTGTCCTCGTTCTTAACTGTTATGGGGAGTTCGGGAAAAAAAAACGAGGTGATTTCTGTGTGTTTGTTCTATTTTGTGACCATTTGTTAAAACATAGAAATCTGTGAATTTGCATTATAGTCAACACACAAACACAGACAAAAACGCACATACACACACGCAGACACACACACACACACACACACACACACATGCACAACACATCTTAATTGGTTAGTATTTCAGAGTCTCAATGATTATCACTGCTGTATTTTATATATTTTTTAAACAAACTATAGTTTATTATTTAAACACACAAGTTATATGAACAGGATTCAGCTAGCTAAGTCACTTAGCTACCAATGACAACCACGAGAACTGCAGACCAATCGATGACACGTGTTTCCCAGTCGACCAATAGACAGAGTTTGCCCGTTGCCTTCTGTCCAATGGCAGCCATGCTGGGCGCCATCAGCAGTATAGTTCTGTAAGTTATTCTAGTACATGGCTATAGTTCCACTTTTTTTTTCAATCTAGTGTCTTATCATTAAGAAGAGCTTTTCTTTCGTCAATCTTACGGTATGGCTGTTACTTTCAGTTTACTGTTTGTTTATGTGAATTTGCGCCCAAACCAGTTTCTAAATGGGTATTTATGTACATTGCCGATGTGTCGCATGTGCCATGGATACATGGGGAATCTCTGCTATAATCCTAAGGACAGCATAATCCCTCCACTATCTAGCTATGGAAAGCTCATAGCGACTAGGTACAGCCAAAGTCTATATTTGTGCATTCAGACTCGTAAGACGATGAATCAACAGTTTTAGCCGTGGGATATGTCGCTAATGCTCTATGATAGTTGGAATGCTGGGAAAATTCGCCATGGCAACAGACCAGGCCACGTTGCACATAGTGTGTGTAGTATATTCTTGGGCCAAACTCTGTCTATGTTACTTTTTGGACGAAAATAACAAATACTGAACACAAATGGACAAAACGTTCCACAGATATGCAAATAAATACAATCGTAAAATCATGAACCAAAGGAAGTACAGAATTATGAATCAATGCAAGGAAAATAAGATAATATAAACGATATCTATTGGTTGGCGGGTAGGAAGGGCGGGGCTATGGGGGAGGGGTGTGTCTGTCTGTGGGTGGGGGGGGGGGGGGGGGGGGGTCACAGGGTCACGGGTTGAACACACCATATCAAAGACTAACACAATGATATTTATCTGCATCATTCCGGAGTATAACATGACACATCATTATTATAAGGGTCTCAGCGGACCGTCCAAAATAGAGAAGGGACACTAATTATAGTGGAGCTACGATTTGCATTTCCAATCCATCATGGCCCTCTTTCTCAGTCCTCTAACTCCGAGAACCACTGTCTCATCACAGGGCGGGGAGGGGCGGAGGGGGACGCAAGGCATAGCGCCGGCATCTGCCCACAGGATGTTTGTATGGGGGCCGCACCGGGAAGCCGCTGTTAAGCCAAAGCCGGCCCTCGTGTAAGACCAGCGACAGGTACAAGGTCGCGTGGCCGTGTGAGAAAGTCTTTAAAAGCCACAAATCTAAGGGATCTCGGGGTCAGGAGCACACTCCTAGCAGTGCGATCAAGCCTCGCGTTCCCTGCTTTATTTCAAGGGAATCCACATAAACAACCACAGCCGGCTTAGGGCAGGGGGTGAGGGAGATGGAGAGAGAGATGAGGAAGGTGAAGTATTGCTGGAGGGGTCGGATGGAGAAGGTGGAGGAGGAGAAAAATAGCAAGGAGCGTTTTAATCCCCGCGTCGGTGTGAAAACGCTCCCGGGCACAGCAGCCTTCTCTCGGAGGAACAAAGGAGAACGAGTGGGACGGAAGGCCGGAGGAAATTTAATGGGAAATAAAGTGCAGGAGTTTGTAGTCCTTTAAGAAAAGGACGGTTTGTAGTTCTTTTTGGGGAAGGAAATATCGCTATAATATATATTTTCCACACGCAACATGAGCAAACTTAACCCATGAAGGTGAAATCAGAAAAACAAATTCCTGAAAGCAAAAAGTAGTTTTGTATCAAAGCAAGATCTGTGCTCCTCACATCGGAGGGAATTCACTGGAAGCCTCGGAGAGACACGGAAAGCATTCAGGCCTCCTGCAGAAGGTGTAACACAGCGATAAGAGTCCATGTTTGACGGGAACTTCCAGCGACAGCCTTTAGTTTCAGATATAGATGACAGTCATTACAGCTGTGTTAGATAATGACAGTGTGTGTGTGTGTGTGTGTGTGTGTGTGTGTGTGTGTGTGTGTGCGTGTGTGTGTGTGTGTGTGTGTGTGTGTGTGAGTCTCTACGATACAAACAAGACAAATACCACAAATTAGCTCAATCTGCTGTCCTTTTGCCAGGTAATTGGATGACAGAATCTGGTAGGTCATCGGGTCCCGGTCCAAATGATTGCTGTGCTTGCCATTTCGGGGGACAAACACATTCAGAATGCCCTCCAGTCTGTGGTTTATAGATCCATGAATGTCTCTTTGACACAGAGATGAGCGCGGAAAACAATGGCATAGGATTTTCCCACCTGGTCCATCCTTGATATATTTTTCGACATCGAGTGTGCATTCCCCCTGGGTCCTCAATGCATTCATGTTTTTCATGATGTGTTTCCAGTGGAGTTAGCTTAGGTTACCATGTACAATTAGCAGCTGGGTCCCGGGGGTTACAGAGAGGTTTGGCCGATGGAGGAGGGCTAGGCCAGGTGATGGTGCACTGTCGGTGGGGTCGGCCGTGGGTTCACCTTAAGAACCCCTTCCCTGGGTAATGCTGTGGACGAGGTACCATAAAGGTACGGTACCTTTATGTCCTGACTGACTGCCTGTAAATTCCTGAAAGTCGAATGCCGTTGTGAGTGTCCGTGAAGCATCGGAAGGAACCTGGTGTATTCCCCGAGTTATAAATGCCCTTTTACTTCCCTTTTACGCCGATATTTCGGAGGGAGTAAGCACTAGCTGGCAGCAGTGGTGGGCGGTGGGTAAGAGAGTAGGAGGAATGGTTGGTGAGAGACAATACTGCAGTGGCCAGATAGTAGCTAGAAGAGTAACCTGTGTGTGTTTTTACATAAGCAGAAGAACTGAAAGTAGCATTAAGGACATCTGGGACAGAGGAACGCAATGGGGGGGGTTGGTAGCAAAGTGCACATCGAGGTGCGCTATGAAACAAGAGCTCGGGTCCAACCAGTGACCGGCCAGTCCTCCATCCACAAACCCTCTCACACTGTCCGTCTTGAGCCCTTTTAAACGACACCCTCCCCTTTCTCAGTAGTCACCTCCCGCCTCTCCGCCCAGTACGTCATCCTCTCCTCCGTATGTGTCCGAGGAGGGAGAGAGAGAGAGGTGCACAGAATTGCGGGAGGAGGAGGAGGAGAAGGGTTCTCCTTTTAAGCCACGGAGGAGATCTGCTTCTCCTCGCGGTCCTCCCCGTCCGCCTCTCCGTCGCCCATCAGCGGCTGTCTCTTCTTCAGCTCCCGCTGGTACTTGGCCATCAGCGAGGCGTAGATGCAGCCGTACGCCGCCGCCGCCACCATCATGATGCACACAATGCCGCACACCACGCCCGCGATCACCACCGTTCCAATGGCGCGACGCACGCTCACGGGCCGGTAGCGGGACCGCACACACTCCCCCTGCGCCTCCGAGGCCTCGGGCTCACCGCCGCCAGCGCCGTTATCAACGGCGCCGTTGTTTTTGCTGCTGTCTGAGGCAGCGGGGTCCGGGGGGGCGGCGCCGCGGGCGCACGGCGGGGAGCCGCCTCCTGTGCCGGCGCGCGAGGCCCCGCCCCCGCCGGTGCCGTTCTCGTCCTCCAGCTGCAGGCAGTAGTTGAACATCTCCATGGGAACGCCGCGGATGTCCCGCCCCCGCAGGTCCTTGGGCAGCGTGCACTCCACCGCGTCCACCTTACCCCCTGGGAGGGGGGAGAGGGAGAGAGAGCGTGTACGGAGGGGACAGAGGGGAGTAAGGGAGAGAGAGAAAGGGTGAACGAGGGGGAGAGACAGAGAGGGTGAAAGGGTGGTAGATAGAGAGAAAGGAAGAGCGGGAGGGGGAGAGAGCAGGATGGGAGAGAAAGAGGCAAGGGGAAGATGGAGAGAGGGGGAGAGGGCGATTGCGACATTTAGATGTCAGTGAGCAGATAGCGTAGTAGGTAATTTATATAATGCCTGTGAAGGACTATGAATTAACTGTGACGGATAACGAGAATGCAGATTGTTGTTTCCTCAAGACCTCAATGTTCAAGATAGCCTAAGCCCTTGTTGACTTAATTAAATCCTCCGATCGAGCTCTTGTGTACTGTGTACATTTGTGGGCTGCGGGCATCCATGCGTGTGCGCGTGTGTGTGTGTGTGTGTGTACATATGTGCATGTGTGTGCCCATGTCAGCCTCTCAGTATTGCAGTGAGACAAAGAGAGTGAGAGAAAGTGTGTGAGAGAGTGAGATTCACTACTGAGAGAGTCACTACTTCCCCCCAGCGGAAAAAGAAACTGGGTGGGTTGGGGGGAAATTATGTTATCATCACACACATCACATTTATCTTTACACTTATTTGTCTTCAGGTGGCTCACACAAAACCCATTGATCTACATCTGAGATACGGGCGAGGAGCCAGAGAGAGCCAGATAAACCAGGAGCCAGGAGAAAACAAATGGGGCGTCTCAAATGCTTTCACTTCCCGATGCCTTCATCTTAGTTTACAAGAAAAAAGAAACGCGTTCTAAAAAAATCAATTTAGAAGATGCTCAGGCTTTAAATTCACTCTTTCGCAAAAAAAACAAAACGTCTCGTTTGTGGTCGCGTCAAGTCGTCCTGCCAACGCGTCAACACAACAACAACCAAAACGTTTCTGCACATTGTTGCGTTTTTCTGGATCATAAAAAAAAGAGAAAACCGAGAAACCAACATCCAGGTGTCGGCGTATCTCGTGTCCCTCGACAGTGACGACAGCGGAGCGGAGACGGCGGATCAGCGCACAGAACAAAGTCGAGGCGGATGAAAGAGACGGGCCGGATTGAGTGAGGCGGATGAGGGGGAAGCGACGCTTCATTAGCAGGGCAGCTGAGCCCTCGGGTGAAGCCGTGTGAATGCAGATTTTTTTCATCAACGTGAAGGGAGAGGGGTGGTGGGTGGTGGGTGGTGGTTGGGGGCTGGGGGGGGGGATCTGATATACTCAGCGCCTACGGAAAAGCACGTGTACGTTGCAAGCGTCTTCTACCGTAACGCATGCAGACCCTCGGTACATAACGCGGTTATATAAAGCAGGGGTGTGAGGAGTTGCACACGTGCATGACGCCCTTACTGCGATTTGCTTTTTGCTTGTTTCTCTCTCTCTTTCTCTCTCTCTCTCTCTCTATGCGCCAGCCTTCACATGTCCCAAACGTGTAAATTAAACACCAAACTAGGAGGGTCGGCTTTAGGAATGTGCACAGCTTGGCAGCTGCAGCCACGCTGAAGTCATCCTATTATAAACACACCCAAAATAATTGTGGAAAACATTCCTTTTTTCACTTCTGCATTATCCAAGTGCAACGTCGAACATGAAGTCGTTAGAAAAACTAGAAACCAACGATGGAACACGTTCATGTCTACGGCCTCACACTGACCACCAAACGTACTGCGGTGATCCATCATTTTATAATCGTTAAGGTAACTGCTTTGATCGATTTCTTAATTCGATTTTACTAGGTGCTTTGGGTTTATGAGCTATTATTTGATTTAAAATGGTATAGCCATCTGTCAGCCATTAGTGACTGAAATATATCTATTCTATATATTTAATATCTGTTTCAGTTGGCTGCGACTGCCTCTGTCTGAGACTATTTCGACTTTGGATCGTTCCTGGCCCAATCCGGAACAATCTGGCCATCTCTCCCGCGATTGGTTCAGGGAATTAATCGTGCAGGTGTGTGATGAATTACAAGACTTCTCAATCGTGGTGAATCAAAGGGGAGAGAGGGAGCAGCAAGGGAGTGGACGTTTCTTCAGTTAGTTTAGTTTAGTTTTGTTTCAAAATCTTTTTCATGCTCTCCCTCTCTTTGCACAACCCTCAAATCGTACCTACAGCAGTTTTTAAATTGGACTTGGCGTGCAACAACGTCAAACCTCCACACACAAACCCACCTCTGTACAAGAGCCACTCCATCCAGTGTTTAAAGTCGCGGAGGTTACAGTCGCACTCCCAGGGGTTGTGTCCCAGTTCCAGATGCTGTAGGTTGGCCAAGGGCTCAAACGCTGCCCGCTCCAAACCGTGGAGCCGGTTCCCCGCCAGAGACAACCACCTGTGACAGCATAACGAGGAGTCACATTGTAGCCATTGTTTCACTTGGTGTTCATCCGTGTCCCTTCACCGTGTTTGCATAATACTGTGCTGCGAGATGAGATCATCACTTTTAATTTTAGCTCTTTATGAAAGTGTCATCATAGAACAGACAGAATCCTAGTCCTGAAATAACTAAATTCACCTAGTTTGCGTTTTTGTCTGTAAATGTTCTCTTTAGTCCTTTAAAAAGAAGTTGGTAATTTGGTGATGTCTTGGCAGATATGAGCAGCAAACCTTCCAGTCCTTACTGTTGTGTCAGTGTGTGTGTGTGTGTGTGTGTGTGTGTGTGTGTGTGTGTGTTACCTGAGGCCCTGCGTCTCATCCAGGAGTCCTAGTGGGACGGAGGACAGGCCGTTCAGAGACAGGTCCAGCCTCTGCAGACTCCCCAGGCCCTAGAAGAGCAGAATGCTGGCTTATCGAGCGTGTTCATAACAAATCAATTTAAACCACACAATCAATAGACAGAGCCAGAGTAGTGCACTTTTGATCACACTCATGATAATAATACAACTAAATCAATAATAAAACAATAAGGGCCAAAGTCACAAAACAAACCTTTCAATCTCAACTAAAATGGAACCAGGAAGTTGCAAATTAAACCAGCAATGCTCTTTTGGAAAGACGACTCTTCTCCTTTATTTACTGAAGCTTGAAATAATTGCTTTATAATAATTGAAATTCATATAATATTTATGACCTTTGAATGTAGGCCTCTTGCTTACAATAAAACAAAAGCCGAAAGAAGTCCCTCGTTCACAGCCCTCTTCTGAGCACTGGGAGGCATCACCTGTTGCCGGGGATGCTCATGTCTATTATTTACTGGGAGCTGTGCAGGTGCAAGACAACAACTAAGTTAACAGACTGCCTTACTTGAGGTAAAAGGGGCCAACAGTGTTCAGCAAAAACCACCTTACTTATTTACAACGTTGAACCAGACTTTATTCCAGACCTAGTTTGGAACTGGACTCCCTGGATTTTGCTGGCGTTTGCTGTATCCCCACATAATACAGTCAAACTCATTTTAAACGTTAAATTATGGAAAAGCGTTAGGGTCCTCATTAAAACATGGGTTGGGTCCATTATGACTTAAATTGATTGATTAAGTTTATTACAGTACTGAGCCCAACCCTTTCTCTTTGAGAGAAAGGTTGACGGAAAGCCAAACCAATTTTGCTTTTCACATTTCCAATCACATTTTTCATCATCATCGTCATACTCATCCTCCTCATCCTCTGACCTGGAAGAGCTCTCGGTCCAGGCTGGTGAGAGAGTTGTTGTGCAGGGCCAGTCGGGTCAGGTTGGTCATGTCTCTGAACAAACCAGCTGGCAGGTTATCCAGATAGTTGTTGGAGAGGTCCAGAACCTGAGGAAGAGAACAGCATCACAACACATCAGAAAAAGGTCAGCTTCTCCAGGTATTCAGGGCGGTGTTCTCCTTCACACACGACGCACAACGCACATCAGGACACAGCACCACAGAGCAAAACGACACGAGGACCAAGTTCACCAACCAACGACGCAAGCACAGACCTCCAGGGAGGAGAGGTTGGCGAGGGCCGCGGCGCCCAGGGTCGACAGCCGGTTGTTGGGCAGCAGGAGGGAGCGACTGCCTTGGGGCAGGAGGTGCAGGGGAGGCAGGGAGGAGAGGTCGCGACCCCCGCAGTCCACCTCCAGCCCGTCGGGGGAGCAGAGGCAGGGGGGAGGGCAGCCCGACGAGGAGGGCAGCAGCGATGCCAGCAGACACAGCACACACAGGAAGACTGGAGGGGGAGAGAGAGAGAGGGAGGGAGGGAGAGCGAGAGGGAGCGAGAGAGAGAGAGAGGTAGGGAGGGGAAGAGCGAGAGAGGTAGGGAGGGGAAGAGCGAGAGAGAGAGAGAGAGGGGAAGAGCGGGGTAGAAAGAGAGGGGGAGTGGGGGGGGAGAGGGGGAGTGAGAGAGAGAGAGAAGGGTAGAGTGAGGGAGATGGGTAGAGAGAGGGGTAGAAGGAGAGGGGTAGAGAGGGAATGGGGGAGAGAGCGAAAGCGGGGGAGAAAGGGAGGGGGAGTGGGGGAGATGGGGAGCGAGAGAGGAAGAGCGAGAGAGAGAGAGAGGGGTAGAGTGAGGGAGACGGGTAGAGAGAGGGGCAGAAGGAGAGGGGTAGAGAGAGGGAGTGGGGGAGAGAGCGAGAGCGGGGGAGAAAGGGAGGGGGGGAGGGAAAGGAAGGAAAGAAGGGAGGGAAAGGGAGAAAGAATGAAAAAAAGAAAGAATAGATGAACGAAAGAGAACATTTATATCAGACACAAAACCAGTCTTTTGCATTAATTAGTGTGGAATCAGACCGTTCAGCTTTGGGGTTGGCGTTCTTTTAACAGGCATACTTTGTCTTTGTCTGATTGGGGTTGAACTAATGGAGGTGACTCATGCTGTGTTGTGACAACAGGAAGTCTTCTCAACATGACTATCATTTCAGTTAAATGCGTTACAGGCGTACATGGTTTGAATAGCCTGAACAGAATCAACACAACCACATTTATTCGATTAGGGAGTCCCGCTTGATGTATTTTGGCAGATTTGACAAATTGCAGCTATTTGTGTGTGTGTGTGCATGCACTCGTGCGTGCAAGTATTCGTGTGCTTGCATGTGCAACGCTCTAAATCCATAGTGATTAGTCGAATAATAGCCGTGTGGATGATTGACACTCGAGAGGGGAATCCTGTCTCACTGTTTTACACTTTCTTATATTCAATTTTCATTTCCCTCCAGATGACTCTCAGTTTATCATTTCCATTCATTAACATTCCCTTTCTACATCCATCTAACTCTTGTCTCTGTCTCTGTCTCTGTCTCTCTCTCTCTCGCGCTCTCTCTCTCTCTCTCTCTCTCTCTCTCTCTCTCTCTCTGTCTCTATCTCGCTGTCTCCCTCTCTCTATCCCCCGGCCTTTTTTTATTCTAATTAACATTTGGCAGGCGTTGCTGACCTTTCTCTTCTCTTCCTTGGTAAACATTTAAGAAGTCTCCCCTGTTCTCGTTTCATTTGTTTCAATCCTTCTCTTCTTTCCTGCTTTCTCCATCTGTTCTTTCCGCATAGTTCTCTCTCTCCTCAGATAGAATCCTTTTTCTGTATTTGCCTCCGTCTCTCTGTTCCTCCTCCCTGCTCTCGTCCTCAGTCCCTTTCTGCCAATTACTTGACACTGTCAGACAATTTATTCCACAGTCCAGCAGTAAACTACAGAGGGAGGCACGTTGAGGAGCCGGGCTCACTGAATGAAGCATTGTATTCTTCAAGGTCTTTTTTTATGAATTCAATTCAACAAAAATGGAACAAATACAAAATCGCACAAATGCGCTAGGACTTACAAACGGATTACTTAAACTAAAATAGACTGAGAGGGCCTGGGCTGCCATGACAACCATAACAGTGAAAAGCCAAAGATGACGAAGGTGGAAGAATACGTCAGAGTCCCGACAAAACCAGATGATAAATGCAGTGAAACCCAGCGCAACACATAGGAGGCGTTCACCTGAGCACACACATCTCAGGCGGCCATTTTGGTGCTTTCAAACCATTATATGAAGAAAAAGGCAACTCGTGACTTGGCAATTTTAGAACTTCTGAAATTTGAGGTCATGTCGGATTGAACCCTTTTTATGAAAACATTGAACTCCAGATCACATGATTGAAACTCTCCTATTGCACGCTGCGAGTTCATTGGAGGGGATGGGGGGGGGTTCTGTTCATTCAGGACCGCAGATAGTTCCTCGGTCACAGCCCGTTACATATGCAAGCCGCAGCACAGCGGGGCGATATCGGAGCAGAACCGTTCTATCTTGGTCCTAGACGTCAAGCACAGCGGTTCCCATTACGCGATTCTGTTGAGAGCTGTTGCATCGTCTGCATATGATTAGCGTCCCCTTCACAGCGCACGTGGGCTTGTCCGCCTGTGTGTGTGTGTGTGCGTGCATGTGCCAATGTTTTCACCACTTTTTAGTTTCATTTCACACCTCAAGTCACTATCTCTCTCTCTCTCTCTCTCTCTCTCTCTCTCTCTCTCTCTGTGTCTCGCTCACTCTCTCTGTCTCTGTCTCTCTCTCTCTCTCTTTGTCTCTGTCTTCCACTCTCTATGTCTAGTTCTCCTCCCCCTGCTCTCTCTCTCAAGATGGCCCATATTTCTAGTAAAGGCGTCTCTCTGCTGTCTGGCTCAGCCTGATGAAATTCTCCTGAAATACTTTCCCGCCCGTCCTCAAAGTGAACGTAGAGATATGAGAGAGTGCTGCATTGTAGAGCATATGATGATGAGGAGAGGAAGGGGGTATTTCTTAATGAAAGTCATGGAGCAAGAGGTCTGTCCTCAGGGCCTTGTCAGTGTGAAAACATTAGCCTTGCCAAATTAAACCTGTGCAGGGATTGTAACTTTTTCTCTGAAGCCATCAGTTTAGTTCAAAATCAAATGTTCCCACCTTGATTTTTTTCCTCAGTTTAGCGAAATTGATTTGATGAGGAAAAAATGGAAAGTAAATCTTTATTTAATTGAGCTGCGAGTTGATGGGTTTTCTATCCCTTAGACACTCATGATTCCAAGTCATTTTGAACCGGAGTGATGAATGCAGTGAAAGAAAAAACGACGCAGTACCACTTTGAATTGTTAGAAACACAAGGACACTGATATTATTTACCTGATTCCAGAAAATGAGTTGGAACAAATGTTTTGGCATTCAGCGCTACCGGGTTGAGTGACAAGCCTAGGCTGGTTCCAGTCGTGGCTGCTGGTCTTTCAAAGAGGGGAAGCTCATTTTCGGCCTACATCATATAAATTTATGTCAATTTATGTATATGTAAATGATCCTCTCTGTTCCTTTTCAAGGAAATGCTCTGTCATACCAACTAGCTGTCTTCTTTAAATAGGAGAAGCTCCTTTATACACCTGCACATGTAGCTCCAATTGTTGCCACTAATGAGAACAGTTTGTAAAGCTGAGGCATTACACTGTCCATGTCTTTAAGGAACATCAAGAAACTTTCCCTGCTTTGTCACCCTGCAAGTCCTGATCTGAAATTCAGGACTTGAAGTTCAGACCTCAGGCTCCCTGAATCAAAGTGATGGCCAACTACCAAAACGATATTAAACTTGAACAAGGAAATGTGGGAATTATGTTAAACTGAAGCAAGGAATTGTGTGTATGAAATGTATGATGAAAATTGTCTAGCCATTTCACCAAGCAAATATCAAGAAATAGGTTGCAGTTTGTCTTTCGACTCACTTGCAAAATCTGCGATGGGACTGAGGACTGAAGAGAGCTCTGCGACGTTTTATAGATCAAAAACGCTGTCAATCAAACGGCAACTCAGTCTTTCGCAGACCCTCCAATCATCACACAGAAGCCCAGCGTCCAGGCCAGCCCACTCCTCCATTCACCCCCAGAGACGCTGCGTGTCCGTGGGAGGGACATAATCGCAGCATTATCCAATGACCGTCGACTTTCGACGCACTAAAAAAAGCTGTTCTATGCAGCCCCATTGAAATGGATGGACGCTGAGCTTCAACAGGAAATGCACTGTGACGCTACGGGAATGTATGAGAAGGAAATCGAGTTAGTCGACCAGCTGATTCTGAACAAACTCGTCTTCGAGATGGACTTCTAATGCATTTTTAGTATTTGACCATTTCATTTTTGAAATTTTAGGGGAAGCTGAGCTTCCCTTGCAGTCTTAGAGAAATCGCCACTGGCTGGTTCTCACACCATGAGATTGTATTATTTGGCCCTCCCAAAGCTTTATTAGTCAGCAAGATTCTAACATTATTTAACACAACCCACTTGACTACATCTAGACGATATTGGTACACACATCAACTTTTACTGTTTTGAAACTTTTCCCTGATATATATTCCTTTTTCGTTTTTTAATAAAACGGAGGAAGCAAGTTGGACTGCTATGGAAGGGTTTCAATCTGAAGTTCGATAACTGAAGTTAAGACCGCCGTCTTGGTGCTTGGTGACCAAAAGTTTCTTGAATCAACGAGCAACCTGTTGTTACAATTATTAAAATTATAATTTTGAAAAGCACCAAGATGGCGGCTTGCAATGTGGATGACATCATGGGAAACCCTCCAATCAGAGATTGTGAGACTTCAAACAATGAGAAAGCTATACGCACAGGGAGGGATATGTCTTCAGCAGATAAGGAGATAAAGACCCAACAAGACCAGCATGACCGACTAGGGGGGGGGATAGATCTGTGACCCATTTAAGGCCTTGAACACCAGAAACTTAAAGCTTTGTCTCTCTAAGTAGGAGGATGGTAGGAAATTTGAATCTCACCACCCCCACCCTGATTCCCTGCATCCGGTATCATTTCTGGCACATCCCATAATCCTAATTCCAGGAAGATTCTCTTCTGCTTATGAGACGGGGTGACAGAGACAAGCGCTCTCAAATTCACTTGAGGGCCCTCCTGCTTAGCCCCCAGACTCTCTCTATCTCTCTCTCTCTCTCTCTCTCTCTCTCTCTCTCTCTCTCTATCTCTCTCTCTCTCTCTCTCTCTCTCTCGCGCTCTCGCTCTCACTCTCCCTCTCTCTCCCTCTCTCACTTTCCCTCTCGCTCTCCCTCTCTCTCTCTCTCTTTTATATAATCCGACACACTAACTGCAGTAGTGCCTGCTCCCCCATTCTCTCCCCTCCCCCTCCTAGAGTAATTGCAGCAAAAGTCAGATCCAGTCGTTCCTCTCCCTTCTGTCTTCTGTCCTTATCTCTCTCTCTCTCTCTCTCTCTCTCTCTCTCTCTCTCTCTCTCTCTCTCTCTCTCTCTCTCTCTCGCTCTCTCTCTCTCGCTCTCTCTCATTCCTTGTCATCTCTTTCCTGTGTCCTAACTTATTTTTCATCTCTCTGTCTCTGTCTCTCTCTCTCTCCCTCGGTGGCTGTCGTCCAATATTTATGAGCGGTCTTGTGCACTTCGCTGTAGTGGAGGAGGTGGCTGCTTTGTTTTGGCTTATTTTAGCTTCCACAAATCCTCACTGTGCTAGCACTCAGTCCAGCCAAAACCACATGAAAATATCCTCATTTAGAGGGAGACAGAGAGAGACAGAGAGAGAGAGAGAGAGAGAGGAGGGAGGGAGAGAGTGCCGCAGCAAGCTGTGAAGCGTTGATACACTTCAAAATCTCTCCATTGCCTAAAAACACACACACACACACACACACTCATATATATAATCTACTCCCTGTAATCCTAACAGTAACATTTTCCATGGCCCTTTCTCTCTTCATTAGACAGTAGTAAGATTAATCCGTGCTCTGCTGTGTGTTTTTGCACATGTGCAAAAACGCGTGTGTGCACGTGCAAGTGTGCATGTTTGACTGTTGCAAATCAACTTTGTTACCTAATCTAAACGCAGCAACACTGTGTCTGCATGCGCGCACACACTCTGTATCCATGTCTGTATATGTTAAATGCCAGGCAACAGGCTCCAGGCCTGGGGTGAGTGGCCGCGCCCGGGCTCCACCGGGGTCAAAGCACTTAGCGGCTCCAGAGAGCATCGCCTGCAGATGAGTGTCCTCATGTGCCGGGCTGCATGCGACCACAACAATAAGTTACCACCAGTTATTGCACCAACAAGTGTTTCCATTGAATTCCTTCAGCCGCTGCAATACAAACACTAAGCCCACTTAAACTGCTGCTTACATCCAGAGCCTTCTCTCACCACATTGCACTTTGTGTAGCTACAGGTGTTGGTCTGTGTTGGCCGATGTGTCTTCCGTTGCTGTTCTGCTACAGTGTCTTGTTTTGGATGTAAACAATGTCCACGTTTCACCGGCGTAGCTTCTGAAGTAGCCTAGTGTGTTTTCTAAGATTTTTATTTTAGAATTTTTATGCTTTATGGCAGAGTGAGATAGAGAGGAAGGTATGCGAGATAGAGGGGAGCTAGTGTGTTTTCTACGGCTGTGTGAAAGTATTTTTGTTTTTGGGGCCATTGATTTACGCACTCTGTGGGTGTCGGGTACAAAAAGGCCCCGCCGCCGCCGGGAGCTGACCCCCTCCGAGGCCAGGGGCCACCACGCAGGGGTCAACCGTTGCTATGCCTCATAGCAACCACTCGCATCATAGCAACCACTCCTCTATGCAAGGAGAATCCTCCCGTTGCTCAATGTTTAAATCAGAGCATTCAAATCATTATTTAAAACATTTTGTTATTTATCCTCATCACATTAACAGACACTACCGCTGGAATAAAAAGGTAAAATGGACTGCATTTATATAGTGCTATCCAAAGCGCTTTACAATATTGCCATACATTCACACACACATTCACACACCGACGGTGGAGTCGACCACGCAAGGTGACAGCCAGCTCGTCTGGAGCAGTGAGGGTGAGGCGTCTCGCTCAGGGAGACCTCGACACTTGGAGCCGGGGATGGAACCAGCAACCTTACGGTTACCAGCCAACCTGCTCTACCTCCTGAGCTACTGCCGCCCATTACTCTCCGGTCCTGTGCGTCCTCCATATGGACGTATAAGATCTTGTTGGCCTTGCTCGCCAACAACTGGTTAACTTTGCTTCTTCTCCTCCTGGAGATTTACAGTCTTCACAGCCTCCGTGCCCTGTGGGTCTGCTGCCATGTCTGGGGAGCACAATGCTAAAGTTACTGAATAAATAAAGTCACCTTAATGAAGTCTAGACGGATACTGTATCCCTCCCGCGGTCACCCTAGCCACCCCTGCCGCCGCCGCCGCCGCACCGATGTTATTGGAAAGCGTTGCCGGGGCAACGACGCCTGACAACTCCCGGGTCCTCAGCTGTCTGTAAGATTATATCCAGGGGCCGGCCGGGGTTGACATTGGAAACCCGCTATGATGTCATAGCAACAGCCGCCACGGTTACCGGGTCCCTATTAGTGAGCTTGGCGATAGGCCGACCTGCTGCTCTCCGGTTACTATGACGACCGGACGTCCTTTCGAACCGGGAGACACGCTACGACGGGTTTCCGTGACAAGTTTTTTTTTTTTATCCCCTCTATGCCATGAATTATGGTATGTCGTTTTAACATGGTGCCTTCTCACTGAGGTGGACACCTTGATTATAGCCTTCTGCTAGGTCCTCAGACACGACTTTTAGTGAAAAGAAAACGCAAGTCCACAATGTCATTGGAATAATCTTTCCAAATGAATTGATAATTAGGTTAATTACTCAAGATATATTAAGAGTGGAAAGATGCACAGAACCCACATGAGCCAGGGGGGCTGTGTTACAGTAAGAGCCTTCTCATCGCAACCTGACACCACATTTAGTTAGCAGACGGAAAAATCCCATTGTGTGTGTGTGCAAGGTGCATGTGTGGGTGTGTGTGTGTGTGGGTGTGGGTGTGTGTGTGTGTGTGTGTGTTGTCTGTGGTGCGTGCCTGGGTGTGTGTCTGTGGTGCGTGGGTGTGTGTGTGTGTGTGTGTGTGGTGCGTGCGTGCATGTGTGGTGCGTGCGTGCGTGGGTGTGTGTGTCTGTGTGATGCGTGTGCGGGTGTGTGTGTCTGTGTGTGGTGTGTGTGCGGGTGTGTCTGTGTGGTGGGTGTGTGTGTGTCTGTGTGGAGCCTTTCTTCACAGGATCCTCCGTCATCATTGCTTACGGTCTGCAATTCATTCAGAGACAAAAGTGCTTTTAAGTGATGAACGTTGACTCCCGTACGAGCGCACACAAACACACACAAACACACACAAACACACACAATTGCACAATATCGACACCCTGTTGATCGCACCACAGTGTTCTAACAATGACAAGGTAAGCTGCTGTTACCATAGCAACTGAACACTGTGTGTGTGTGTGTGTGTGTGTGTGCATGTGTGGGTGTGTGTGTGTGTGTGTGTGTGTGCGCATCCATCCGTGTGTGTGTGTGTGTGTGTGTGTGTGTGTGTCTGTGTGCGTGTTTGTGTTTGTGTGTGTAGAGACTGAAGACAAGGCTACACGAAAAGTTAACAATTTAG
>NC_140288.1:8578423-8580923 GCF_964030765.1 Micromesistius poutassou
TTGATCATGACTTTCCGCATGTGACTATCAAGCATTATGTGTGGCATGGGGTGAAAGGGCTGGTGTTTCTGTGAAGTATTCCATTGGCATTAAACGTGCTACGGTCATCAGTGTATTGTTATGTCATGCTGTGTGTGTGTGTGTGCGTGTGTGTGTGTGTGTACAAATGGTTATCGTCTCCGTCATTCTATTCTCAGAAACCTTTTTATACCACCGCCTTTTATACCACCATCCAAAACATGTGCACCTTTGCAGCACACACTCACACAAACAAACATAGTCACAGGACACACACACACACACACACACACACACACACATATACACACATAGAGGCACAGGGTACAAGTACACTTCACAGGACAAAAACACGTTCCTCTGGTATAGTCTCTCTCTCTCTCTCTCTCTCTCTCTCTCTCTCTCTCTCTCTCTCTCTCTCTCTCTCTCTCTCTCTCTCTCTCTCAAAGGCACACACTCGCACACCAGTGCACAAATGGACACACATGTGGGTTTACATTTAGACACACGCACCGTAAATACTTGGGTGTCAAAGTGGCTAGTGAGCTGCAGAGTCAGGTGACACCTCCTCTTCTTCGTCCCCCCTCCCCCCCCAACTCCCCCCCCCATCCTCCTCCTCATCTCCCTCCCTCTCAGCTCTGTTGATTCCTATAACCACCACGGCTGAGCTCACCCTGAACAGACAAGATGGCCCAAGTGACTTGAATTTACTCAGGATGTGTGTGTGTGTGTGTGTGTGTGTGTGTGTGTGTGTGTGTGTGTGTGTGAGTAAAAATCGATGCTGCTGTTTGTTTGTGTGCTTTTTGTGTGTATATGTGTATATTGTTGTTTGTGCTTGTGTGTATATGTGTCTGTTTTGTGTGTTTGTAAGTCTGTGCACGCATCTGCGTATCCGTGCATGTGTCTGCATGCATGTCTGTGTGTGTGTGTGTGTGTGTGTGTGTGTGTGTGTGTGTGTGTGTGTGTGTGTGTGTGTTGTGTGTGGTGTTGGACAGTTCAGTGCAGTCGATAACAAAGGCAGCGGAGAGAGAAAATCAGCCATGCCAAGCTCCCTGAATTAATTATTAAGTGTTCTCTACTCAGGAGGGAGGAGAGATTGGGGCAAGGCAACACACATACACTGACACAGAAACACACACAGACACACACACACACACACACACACATACACTGACACATACACACACACACACACACACACACATACACACAAACACACACACACACACACATACATACACTGTATAGCTTTGTAGGCAAGGATATGTACACACATTGACCACTCACACACGTTTAGATATGCACTATCTTATAATGCATGTCTTAATGTTATGAAATATCTCCATGTTGTCCAATGAATCATGCAGTGTTTGGCCAACAATCTACGGAGTTCCAGTGTTTGCCAGGTTTGAAAATACCAGACCGAAATGCCACCCAAATGATGATCTATTAGAGACAGTGTTTAGTGGCAATATTATCCTTCGTTCGTTTATCTTAAACGATCTGCGCTCCCGCTGTGACGCTGGTTGGATTTCACGCGTCACTGTTCGTTTTCAGGGTCTTGTTATTGTTGGTGCGCTATGTCAACATATGGAGATTTCTACAGGTTCTAATACGTTAATACACTGCATGTATACAGCTTTACCTGTTGGATTTCAATAAGCAGATATGCTAGGATGCGATAGTTTACTAACATGTTTTGTAAAGTGCTGTTGTAAAGTGTTACAGTTTAACATTTGATAATATAACTATGCTTTGTTGTTCATTTATCTCTGTATATTTATAACATAATCCATATAGATGAGTCAGAATCTGTGTATTATTTGGGCACCATGCATATTTTAGATAGATGCTTCTCAATGGACAATAGTTTTGTAGTGAGTAGATTTGATGACACTAGATTTAGTAAAGCAGACTAAGTCTATGAATGCCCTATATCACAGGCGTTACATCTGGTCTGAATTCAAGGCAACAAGTAACAGTGGTTTTATAGGAAACGGTGGTATGCAAGGTGTGTATCACCCTACCACACACTTTCTCCTCCCACCATAATTACAACCACAAGATGCTGTGTATATATACCTACAACCACAAGATGCTGTGTATATATACCTCCATCCAGATGAGAACGCACTTGTTTGTGTAAAAAATAGAAAGAATTGCAGAGCACTAACTGCATGGAACCATGCAGTTTCCCAACGTATGTGTGTGTGTTTGTCTACGTGTGTGTGTGTGTGTGTGTGTGTGTGCGAATACTCTCGGTTGTTTACGTTGCTTGTGTGTGTGTGTGTGTGTTCTCGGCTGCGTGTGCATGGACGAGCGTGCCTGCACGTGGGTTATTGTTTGTGTGTGTGTGTGTGCGTGTGTCCATGCACGTGTGTCTGCGTGCATGCGGTGCATGTGACGAGCGTACGAGCGAGTGGGTGAGCGAAATAAGGCAACACAACACAGGACACAACAGAAAACACACAACCAACAACAC
>NC_140288.1:8583423-8590923 GCF_964030765.1 Micromesistius poutassou
TGTGTGTGTCAACGCATCACTGTGTTTCTATGGCTATTGTACACGACTTGTGTGTTGTGGTGTTGACCCCATTATTTTGAGTAGTTCCATATTTTGGTAGACAGATCGATGCCTTTCTGCATTGTGTGTGTGTGTGTGTGTGTGCGTGCGTGTGTGTGTGTGTGTTGGTGTGTCTCTGTGTGTGTAAGAAGGGGATGTTACGTGACAATAATCACAGCCATTGTTTCCGACATATGCAATTTCTGTCAATGCTCACACATAGCCGGCTGTCAGAAACCACACGGATCCAGGCTCATAGAAATAAGACAAAGCAACAGACCGGCTTCACCAACGTGTCACAGGTCACGCTCATAACACATTATGTCTGCTTATTTTCTGTAGCAGAAGTCTACACTGGTGAAGATTACAAATACAGCACATTGAAAATGGAGGCGTTCATTGCGATGTGATGTAATTTGCCTTTATTTACTGTATCAGAAACTTAATCATGAAGCGACAATGAATTGATATAATATACTTATTATATTGTAAACAGGAACAACTTTCGATATGTTGTTGAGTCGCTAACTGGCGTTGTTGCAAACTACATCAGGGAATATGTATGAAATATCTTAACAGAACGTTGTGGCACACCTCATGTTGCCTCTGGGAACACTTGTTTGAAAACCAGCGTTCTATGAGGAGAGAGGGAACAAAAGGCAGTATGTTTGGGTTGGAGGGAACAACAAAATTACCAACGTGAGGCAGGTTTGTGATGGGTATGAGTAAGGTGGTTTTGAGAGAGGATGTTGTTCACAATGTATACAATAGAATCACTGTTCCACCTACCATACATTTGATTTGACATTAACTAAACCCTTATTCTTACACACTCTGTATGTATGTGTAGTGAATGTGTAGTATACACACACAAACACACACTGTGTTATTTCGCATATCCATCCATTTCTAACAACGTGGTTTGTCCACACCAGATACTCGTATACGTATTTCTGTGTGTGTGTTTAGCCCTGGCTCTCCCTAATCCAGCCAAATCCGGTTTTGTTTCAGCTTTTCTAGTTTTGTTTTTATTCCGTCGTCCAGAACAGGAGCGCTGTGAAGGGACCGGGCGCAGCGCCGGTTCAGTTTCCTGGCGAGCGAGGGACCCGTCTGGGATGCCAAAGCCCACTGCCAATACCCGCTTCACGGGGCGTCTGTTTCAATTAAAGCCATCTTCCTGAGGGATGGCGGCTGATTGGTGGGGCTGATTGGTAATGCAGGGGGTAACGGCACGTGATTGGCCAGAGTTTTTCCTCTCCATGGTTCAGAGAGATGCTCGTCCAAAACTTAGCAGGGACATTGGAAGGAGTTTTGTTTTTGCCCATCCTGTGAAATAAAGAGCCCATACTCCGGACGCCTTACTGTAATTAATCACTTTACTGTTTTCTCTCCAACATCCGTTTCGGTGGAAGGAACCCAGGAAAAAGTTTGATTGTTGACGCCTTTTGTTCGAGGTTTGCATTCTCTATTGGAAGAATTACGTCAACGGTCCAACTTTTCAGACAATTATTTCGCTCAACTGAGTTGTTGTTGTCGAATCCCATCAGTTCCCAACCCACGTATGAAGCAGTACCCTCCGCTATATTATAAGATCACAGAGTGCGATGGTTCCCCTTTAACTGAGAAAGTACTTAAACGATGCACAGCTTAACAGCTTCACCCAACTCTCGCCACGTCTTCTTCGACACGTCCCTTACTTCCTCTAGGATGTCATATATCTCCTAGCATACCTTTATCTACATCATTCATCAACATTCTTGTCCCAGCCTGTCTGGTATTGTAGTCTGGTAACGTGGTGTCACAAACAAATACGACATTGATGGGACAATTGAATTGCAAGGCCCACTTTTGTACCTTTTACGACTACCATTTAAAACTACATCGAAGCAAATGTGTTTGGCCGTAATACTTTTCCTTGAACGTTAACACCGATGTCATTCTCATCAGCCGCTCCCCAGCACCACCCCGGCCGCTCTGATCGAGATGACATTTCAGTTTTTGTTTCGACGCACGCATTGATATATCTGCTTTCTGAGCCATTTGATGCAATTTAGAGGAGGTGGCTCTGGCACACTGGGTGATTTCAGCTGCCAGAGCTACCTGCCAAGCGCTCTTTATGGACAGCTCTGTCCCACCAACCCCACGGCCAATATTGTTCTGATGACCGACCATCTCTGCCAATGGTGCAGTGAAAAATACATGAGGAAATATAAACGCTACAGCTTCGGGTGGGGTTTGCCAACGCACAACTCTTGTGCGGGGGAACGGCTTGTTATTTATTGTAGTGTAGTAGAAGTGTGTGTGTGTGTGTGTGTGTGTGTGTGTGTGTGTGTGTTCGTGTGTCTTTCGGTAAAACATACTTCTCGGTAATAGTGTCGTTTGTCTTTCTGTTGTTTACATAATTATTTTTATGTATCTTGTATTTCTGCTTTTTTTAAGTAACCACTGGCGGGTATAATTCCCAAGTAATGTTTTCAGATCCATTTACATCAAAGAAATTTATTACTCTGCAATGGATCACAGTCGATACAGCCAAAGCTCATTGATTATGGGATGGCCCTATGGCAACGGTGCGTAATCTCCTGCCATCATGAAAAAAAGAAAATGCAGTCCGAATATTGAATGCCAAGAACAGTAGAAATGCATATGAGTGGAGGGTCTCTGACAGCGCTGCTGCACGTATCTCTCGCCTTTATGGTGAAACAGTGAGAGACGAGTTCTGCAGCCTAACCAGGGATGATGATGATGAGTCACTACTTGAGCCCTTTTCATTAACACACACACATACTGTAGTGTGTGTGTGTGTGTTCTCGTGTTTTGTGTGTGTGTGTGTGTGTGTGTGTGTGTGTGTGTGTGTGTGTGTTTGTGATTGTATGTGTGTGTGTGTGTGTGTGTGTGTGTGTGTGTGTGTGTGTGTGTGTGTGTCTCTGCGTGCGTGCATTTGCATCCTTGTGTGTGTGTGTGTGTGTGTGCATGCATGTGTGTGTATGTGAGTGTGTGTGTCTGTGTGTGTGTGTCTGTGTGTGTGTGTGTGTGTGTGTGTGTGTGTGTGTGTGTGTGTGTGTGTGTGTGTGTGTCTGTGCAGCATGTCTATCGACCTGAGGTTACAGTAGCCTGAGTGCTGTCTATTCTTGGCAATGAGAGTTTCCACCTCGGACACAATCCATCACTAGTGTCGTAGTCAGAGGCCGATACACACACACTGATACACACACCGATACACACAACACACACACACACACACACACACACACACACACACACACATACAAGTACATGTCAACATGCTTTATGGACTCAGACACACTGGCAGGTCATCCACAGAAAGCCTCATTAATGAGTTGTCCTGGAAGGGTCTGAACTCATCCCAGCAGGCCAGATGGTGGAGAGGGATTTCCTGGATGAGAGAGAGAGAGAACAAACAGAGAGGGAGAGAGAGCGAGAGAGAGAGAGAGAGAGAGAGAGAGAGAGAGAGAACAAAGGGGGGGATACACAGGACAATAGAGAACAGAACAGCAGAGTGAACAGTAGAGGAGGACGGTGAAAGAGTAGATGAGGTGAGGTAGAGGGAGGAGAGGATGGAACAAGATACAACTAGGACAAGGTACAGAGTGTACGTAACACGTAAGAGAGGAAGAGAGAGAGTAACATGTTAGAGAGGAAGAGAGAGAGACCCTCACAGATAAAGGAAGGAGAGAGAGAGACACAGATAAAGGAAGGAGAGAGAGAGAGACACTTACAGATAAAGGAAGGAGAAAGAGCGGGAGGAAGAGCGAGAGAGAGAGAGACTCACAGATAAAGGAAAGAGAGAGAGAGAGAGACACACAGATAAAGGAAGGAGAGAGAGAGAGAGACACAGATAAAGGAAGGAGAAAGAGAGAGAGAGACACTCACAGATAAAGGAAGGAGAGAGAGAGAGACACAGATAAAGGAAGGAGAGAGAGAGAGAGAGAGAGACACAGAAAGGAAGGAGAAAGAGGGAGGAAGAGAGAGAGATAGTGGAAATTAAAGTGGGGGAGTGTGTAAAGTAGGATATTTCAAATACAGTATGCTGGAGACATAGACATTAAGAGATTGTTTGAGATGTTTAAAAACACATGCCAACTTTCTCTGACACCCACACACATTCGCACAAACCGCTCTTTCTCACACACATAGAAAGGTCTGGGTCTTTTGCTCCCTTTAGACCTGGTTCTCTCTCTCTCACACACACACGCACACACACACACACACACGCACAGCGACATGTCTCTCCGTGTCTGTTCTCGATGAATGATTTAGAGAGTGTGCCTGGAACAGACCAGCTCCTGGCTCTCTAACTGGGTTACCTTAAGGTGGTCAGAGCGGCTGCGGGTGGTGGTTAGACACACACTACACCACCCTGACCACCTTTACTCTCAACAGGTCAGCCTCTGCCACGCTCGCTTAGCACTACCAAACTGTAAGATGCTTGGAAATGTTCCTACGTCCTAATAGGTCGATTAGGGGCTGGGGGGCCGGATAATGTAGTGGCTCGCGTGGCGGACTCACAGCCGAAGGGTCCTGTAGAACGCCAGCGGACCACCTGTAGGACCTCCCGGAGCGAGGTTCCCCCTTGTCCTAGTCCTTCATGGCATGGATCTGAATCCACTGGCGGTGTCTTTGGATCAAAGTGTGTACTGAATGAAAAGGGTTTTTCGATTGTAGGCTGTGCAGTGTGTGTGTGTGTGGATGATGTGGATGATGGCTGGTTTAAGTCTGTGTGGATGATGGCTGGTTTAAGTCTGTGTGGATGATGGCTGGTTTAAGCCTGTGCTGATGGCTGGTTTAAGTCGGTGTGGATGATGGCTGGTTTAAGTCTGTGCTGATGGCTGGTTTCAGTCTGTGTCGATGATGGCTGGTTTGTCTGTGTGGATGATGGCTGGTTTAAGTCGGTGTGGATGATGGCTGGTTTAAGCAGCCTCACTTGGCCTCAGGTGAGGCTGCTTAAACCAGCCATCATCCACACACACACTCCACAAAGACGTTTGCATGTCTGTGTCAATTTAGAAACAAAATGGTGATCTATGAGCGTCGTGGCAGGGGAGAGGAAGGCGGGGGCGCAGGCTGTTTCGTCCTCACTTTAAAGCAGGGTTTGGTCATTCATGTATTCCAAAGCGTTGAGTGTGTTCAAACGGTCGATAAAGGTGTGGAAGGGGCTCCGTCGGGGGGCCGGGGGGCCCGGAGCCTCACACATACATCAAAGGTGAGTCATCGCCTACAGATCGACCCAGGGACTCGGACCATAGATGTACTGTATAGTTAGAACGCATCCGGGACTGGAGGGTTACATGAGGAGTACGAGATGGTGTTCATGGAAGGGGATTTTTCTTACCTGGTTAAATAAAGGATTGATTGATTGATTGGTTGATTGATTGATTGATACATTTAAAACATTTTATTTGTTGGTAGATTTCCTCCTGACGGAAGCGAAAGAAAGCACGTCACACTCTGGTTGTCTGTTGACAAAAATAGCAACAATCTGATCTGAGACGTAAACAACGGAGATGGCTGCTAGTGATTGCATTTTCATCACCCATAGTGCTTTTATTTTTTACAGCCAAGGGTAGTGGAGATGGAATCAATCTCCGAGTCCTTAGATTACCTGTTGTCTCATATTGGATCTCTGTCGTCTTTTCCCTTCTTACTCATATCCTCCACTGTATTCAGATAAACGGACAGACGCACAGACAGACAGGCAGGTAGAATGGGGGGTGTGCTCGTGTGAGACAGGGTTAGGGTGAGAGGAGAGAGTGAGGAGAGAGTGAACGGTGAGGATGGGGAGAAAAAACGGAGGGAGGAGAGGGAGGTAAATTGAGTCACCCTGCTCTCGACCAATCGCAGTCCTCCTCCTGTTGCTTTGGTAACGTGATGTCAGCCCATCCTCAAGCGATTCCTCTGAGGTTAGTCGGCTTCAACAGAGAGGAGTGTGTGTGTATGTGTGTGTGTGTCTTTCAGTCTCAATGTGCGCATGGACGTGCCAATAATATGTGATGTTTTGTGTGTGTTGGTGATTGTGTGTTTGTGCCTGCCACATTTAGACACAGGTGCGTGTGTGTGTGTGTGTGTGTGTGTGTCTGTGTCTGTGTGTGATTGTGTGCTGCCTTCTTGCTGTGGGTGTGAGTGTGTGTGTTTGCACTGTGTTTGAATTGTGTGTTTGTACATGTGTATTTACTATGTGTGCACACTTTTTGTGTTTCTAGGCGAACAATCCACAAACGTTTTTTAATTATGGTTTAAAATGTCAATGAAAGGTCATTGGGTCACACAGGCACTTGCACGCACACAAACACACACACACACACACACACACACACACATACACATAAACACACAGAACAATCTTTGTGCAGAAGTTTATGCAAAAGCTCTTTCTGCCTCCAAATTTGACAGAAATCTGCCTCAGGGCTGGGGCTATATTTTCTTCTGATAAACATTCTCCTATTGTCCATCCATTCCACAAACACAGTAATAATCCGAGCCAGGACATTTTTCAATACACATACAAGCCGCACAGAAGAGCAGAGACCCTGCTAAATGAAAGGGATGGTGAATGTGAAAAATGCATTAGGAGCTTTTATTATTGATTCGTCAATAGTGTTGGTGGTCATGATTCACTATTGAGTCGTCATAGTGTTTGTGTTCCCAGGCTCTCAGTTCAGGTGGAACTCCAATATTCCGTTGGATATCTGACCATAATGTGTCTTTCATATTATATGTGTTTATTTCACATATTCTTTGTTTTCCTTTTATTTCACACCAGGGGAAACCTCTTACATGCTTTCTAGAGTGCATGAGACATCTGAGTGCTTGCAGCTGTATCTGACATTCGACTAGGTTAGATAATATTAGACTAGATGCATTTGCATTAGATAAGATTATGTTTCATTAGTATAGATTAAACTAGATTAGGTTTGATTAAACTAGACTGTGTTGGATTGGACTAGATTAGGTTCTAATATACCATATCAAATTAGATTTGACTGGATGAGGTTGGATTAGCCGGGTTTGGCGTGATTAAACTAGATATATATATATATAAAAATAGAGTATATGCATTAGATCAGACTAGAGAAGTGTCGATTAGACGAGATTAGACTAGATCAGTGTAAGACCATATAAAATTAGATTTGATTACATTTGGTTGGATTAGACCACACTAGATGAAGCTTTATTAGACTAAACTAAATCAGAGATTGCCTTAAATTTGTTTATATTAGGCTACACTAGACTAGATTCTATTTAATTAAATTACTTTGGAATTATATTAGATTAGATTAGACTCGACTAGACTAAAGTATTTTGGTTCTAGACGAGATATTATTATGTGTGTTTGGTTAGATAAGAATAGAATTGACTGGTTAGAAAGTTAGGTTAGGTTAAGTAAGACTAGGTTAGACTAGTCATAGTTAGACTAGTCTAGATAAGGTAAGGTTAGGTTAG